>NW_003805488.1:663445-664457 GCF_000255335.2 Galendromus occidentalis | reverse complement strand
AGCATCACGATGAAAACCGCGTAGTCGTAGTACGTGAAGCTTCGATAAAAGAAAATCGAATTAGAGTTCGCTCCCACGATACCATACGTTCGCATCGGCGAACCCGGACACCCGCGCAGAAACGCTTCGACGGAGTTCACTTACCGGGTGAGGAGCTCGCTCGCGTTGACCAGTGTGAAATCCATGGCGCTGATTCTCTAGGGATGCGCTTCTCTACCTGAAAGTTCTCCAATTTATAGGCCAGATTCATGAACATTCGTCTCGCTAAATCGCAACCGTCTGAATTGTGTTCCCTTCCACTAAATCTCCGAGCGATTCTTAGCGAGAATACCCCACTTGCGTGCGCTCAGACCGGGATTCTGCTCGAAGCGAGATTCTGCTCGGACACAGAATCGTTTCCGGATGTTGCACGGTCGAAACGGCTTCCAATCTCTGCACACGGCGCATCCTCGGAGAGATCTTTGTTTTCGAGCCGTGTCGTCTCCAGAACTTCGAACTTCGACGGGGCGGAGAATTCCCCTCACCTTCGATTCGAGATGCGCGCACCCACAACCCTACAAGTCGCTTGAATTCTCAAGTCGATCACTTCCGATCCCGAAGTGATCAATCAGCACTGTGGAGCTTCTAGCTAGAAGACTCGCAGTTCCAAAGGGCTCTGCCGCACGGAGGACCGAAGAGACTTTGGCTACAGAGAGGCAGCTACACAAATGGGCATATGCACACTTGAGAAAACTTGTGTCTCCACCGAGAATCGACTTGCTCGACGATGGTAGGGGGAAGATTCCTGTCGGTAGGGATTCTCGCACGCACTCGGAACCGAAGTTCAATACGAAGTGTCAAGAGAAGAGCCGCTCAACACGCATCTCGCCTCGGGCGGTCACTTCACGCGGGAGAGACTCTCCACACAGCTTGGGAGTCCTCAAGCGCGAACACCGAGAAGAGGGAGCGGGGAAAGCGTAACAGGCGGATGACACTCACCGTATCAAGGTCGGGGACTCTTAGACTCCGTCAA
>NW_003805488.1:658087-663135 GCF_000255335.2 Galendromus occidentalis | reverse complement strand
GTTCTCGAACCAAATTCTCGGCATCAAAGCCGGGCGAGGAGATCGCGGGAATCTATGCTGGAGTCGAGTAAGAATTGTTTAATCGTTGACGCGGTCGTTCACACACGCGCCAGCTCCTCATGTAGTCGGTTCGTCATGACTGCCTTCAATTAGAATCCTCCGCTGATGTCTACAAACGACTCCAGAATCGAAGGGGAGTCCCTCGTAGCGCGAGGTTGGGGTATTCCGCTACGAGTGGGTCTCGAGCTTCACTAGTCGGAATCTTGATGGTGATCGTAGAGAACCGCTGGACCGTTCTAGGGAATATGGCGAGCGATGTAACAGGGACCGCTCGTGGGTGAATTTGGGACAACTTCGCTAGAAGCTGCCCGCAAGAATTTTAATGATCAAGGTTGCCAGGCTGGAAGAGGATTTGCCGTACGATGAATAATTCACGATTTTCTAGAAAGAGAGGACTCCGAACTGCATGTTCGGACGAGGTACGATAAGCTGCCGAAGCCGGAAATGGGCTTCCATGATGAGTCCCCCAAGATTTGAACAGAAGGAGGGGCTCCTGAAAAAACTCTGTCCGAGTGTCTTCGTCCCGACGAGAATGAAGAGCTCCCGAGGTCCCCCAGAAGACTCGCATCGCTGCCGGGGAGGGCTATGCCGGATGCTGACCAATGCGCCTCGATCGAGCCATTTCAGCAATGTAATCACGAATTTCTGAATGAACATGACGTGATAATTGTGGCAGCCTAATTGTGGAGCGTACCGTTCGATTATTTTCGTGCATTGTGCTCGTCGTCGAAAGTCAATGACTAGCCCATATCCGTTCCATTGTTCTGTGGAATCTACTACGATCCGGACCTTGATAGTAGGATTCTTTTCATTGACAGAATCAAAATTCGCTCTCCCAGCGCTCATGAGTGGATCCAGGAGCGCTGAGAGAGATCATCGTCGGTGGTTTCATTCGCGGATTAGCGGTGCGGATATATCCAGATGTGTGGAAGGCGGCACAAAAGATCGAATTGATTCCAATACAGTTTCTGCCGAGCAATCGACAAGGCTCACCCTGTATTTCGAAGGGAAGAACGGCTCCAGATCTCTCGTCGCCTGCGGTGAGAATGTCGCTAGTTTCCACTGACCGGGATTATCAGCAAAGCCCTCATGGTGAAAATTCGCTTCTAAGGACACCCCGATGTGCATATATACCCCACGACACAATTGACGAGCGCTGCCAGAGTTCCACAGCTGGAACAGGAGAATTTCCAGAGCGAAGAACCTGGACGGTGGCATCTGCTCACCACGGCGACATTAAACTTTGCTGTTCGAGAATCTGTGACTTCCGCGCTGAGATATCCCATTGATAATGTCGGAGACCCGTTCCGGGATCTTTGCGAGGGGCTCATCTTTCCATGAGGATATTTTCCCGGACGGCAAATCAGGGCCTGTCACATCTAGAGGACCTGATCAACAAGGGGAAACTTCTACGTATAACTATTAACTTGTTCATGACGTTTTCACAAGGGGGCTGATGTGTATCGTTCCACACTCGGGACAAAAGTATATGCGTCGGATCTGGCAAAATACATAAATCCCCCGTATAATTCGGCTTTGCAACGGGAACAATGGTAACACGGCAGGACCCTCCGTAGCGGTACTCCTCGGATCTAACACACGTTCATAAACACACCCAAACAACGCATTCCCAATCAGCACACAACAATCACGAGAGATCGGTTTCCAGGATTGGGCATAGTCGTCTCTCCAATCTATCTATCTATATATTTCTATATGAATGTATGTCTGTCTGTCTGTCTGTCTGTCTGTCTGTCTGTCTGTCTGTCTGTCTGTCTGTCTGTCTGTCTGTCTGTCTGTCTGTCTGTCTGTCTGTCTGTCCGCTACAGACTCGAAAACGGCTGACCCGATCGTCGTGAAAATTTAGGAGTGTGTTCTCGGAGAACCCAGGATGGTTTTAGGGGGGTCAGTTCTCCGATGCGATGAGTCCTTCTACCTTAAAAAAATTATTTGAGTGCTCCAGTGACGAAAATACGAAAAATCGGAAAAAATTGAAAAATCCGAAATTCGCAAAATTCACAAACGCCTGAACCGATCGCCGCAAAAATTCAGGGTCGGATTCCCGGGAGCTTCAGGAATGTCGTATGAGAGTCGTCGTTCTCATATGATGGGTCCTTCCCCGAAGAAAAAATTATTTGAGCTGTCCTCTCACCGAGAATCAAAGATTTTATACAGGGAAAGACGGGAATTCGCAGGATTTTTCAACGACTGGACCACCGTGTGGGGGCGGATTCTCGGGAGGTCCTAAGAAGGCTATCGGGGGTTGCCGTCATCATTGGGGTCTGGCTTTCTACTAATGGATCTCTCCGAAAATTGCTGTAGCCGTGAAGGGAAAAGATTTTCCGAAGAACATATGGAATAGAAGCGGGCGCACGGGAAAGTGGGGAAACGGGAAGCGGGGAAATGGGGAAGCGGGGAAACGGGAAAGCGGGGAAACGGGAAAGCGGGGGAAACGGGAAAGCGGGGAAACGGGACGCTCACCAAGAGCACGCGCGACCAAAGCAAGCGCACCCGGAGCCAGCGCACTCGGAACCAGCGGCTGATCCTCCTTCAGAGGGTATACTCTCGATCCCCCGACTTTTCGACCCGCTAATTTAGCGGGCTTCCTGAGCCGCTCCAGAGATAGTCGAGAGATGAGAATCGACCGGACTAGTTCCGCTCGATAGAGTCGATGAAGCCTGCTTACAGATCGATGCCGCCTCTCTGGGCGCCGATCACCCCGCCCATGGGAAGCTTGAATTAATCAATTGAGCATCAAAGCTTGAATTAATTAATAATGTCGAAGAATACCGACAACCTGTTCACCGATGGGCAGGTGCTGCAAGTGGAAAAAATGCTCAACAAGAGCGAAAGTCGGCTTCTCGGTAAGCTCTCCGAACACATAAATCGACTGATCAAGCCAATCAGTGAAAAAATTACTAGCCTTGTGGAAGAAAATGATCAACTGAAAGGTCGACTCACGGAATTGAAGTTCAAGAGCACTCGTAACATGATTGAACTAAGGGACTTCCCGGTAGTCCCGGCTATGAAGCCCGGGGGAATCGTCAAACGAATCTATGCGGCCCTCGCCATACCGTTGCAAGTTGAAGAAATTGAGCAAGGCCACAGGTCGGGTAAAAAGAAGACGATCGATGATGATCTGTGTCAAAATCTGACAGTGTACCGACGGTACAGTCGTACTGCTGTCAAAATCGTCGAAACAGCTTAGGGTCTCTAAGAGACAAAAGGACCACTGACTGCCAAGGCACTGGTGTCCAGAGGCCCCCACTTGCTGTTTCAATACTCCATTACCTGCCACCCGAGCTCAAACAGTCGAAATGGCTAGCCCGTAAGAAGAATGAGACTCTGGAATACAAGAACGTTTGGATAAATGCCGGGGGTAAGCTCCTCATGAAGAAGACAGAGGATTCTAAGACGATCTGGATAACCTCTGGGAGTCTGGACCATGGCATCAATATGTTTATACCAGATCTCATATATTCACCGACTCATCATGTACCCTGTCTGTAGCCATTCGCTCTCGTTAAGAGTAATTTCTCGAGCTCATCACTCACTATTCACATGCCATCTGCGGTACCTGGGGAGGACGCCGGAGGTGAGAGGGGGCTGATCAAAATTCACATACTTGACAAACGAAACCTAGATAGCTATTTGGCGATTCTTCATACGCAGGACATTGACATCATCATACTAAGCGAAACCTGGCTTGATGGTTTCAATGAGAAGACTTTCACAGTCATATCGAAGGTTGGCATCAGGGTCTTAACCGAGTGGTTCGGGAGAGCCATGTGAATATCTTCGAAATGGTCGAGCATATCCAGAAACAGGAGGCGACGTGTTCAGTCAAAATGCTGATGCTCGAGATGGGCCAAGCTCCGGGGAGACTGAAGAAAAAATCTCAATATCTGAACGATAAACTCATCAAGTTTGTGGATGAATTAGAATCGGATCAGATCTCCCTGATCGAGTACGTACACCGCGTGGGCTTTGATCTTTATTCGCAAGCCTGAGACTGAAGCCTTTGAGCTCCCTGAGATAGTTAAATTACCGATACGAATACATAATCCTCGAAAAGAGAGATCTACCGGTAGAAGGAATAAAGAACGTGGAAGGAGGATGCCTCCAAAGGTCGGAGACACCCATGGATCCACGATTGAAAGTGATCGGGAGCTCATAGAAGTCTCCGAGACGAGTGATGGGTGGCTAGAGAGGGCGCTCCGCGATCCCGCTGAATCAGCGGGTGGAGAAATCGGGGGATCGAGAATTGGGGCATCGGGGCAGAACCCTTCAGAGATTGCGGCAAGACACACAGACGCTGCAGCCATCATCCCAGGATTCAGGGTCGCCGTTCTCGACGATTGCCTCCAGGAAAGCGGGGGAAACTGCCACGGATTTGCGCCGTTTCGTGAGCTAGGGGCGCTTCTCTCGAGATGAATCGCTGGGAATTTGAGATCTTTTGGGGAGAGTCCGAGCTCCGGCCGAGGTAGAGGTGAACGCTACCCGGCCGAGCTCCGGGTAGCGTTCACCTCTACCTCACCGGGCGCGTGCCTTTCTTGTCGATAGATTCCTGAGTCATGGCACCACACCCTGTCAGTTATAGCCGTGACAATTTTCGACTGCTTAAGAGAGCTCAAGACAGCAACTCCGGAGATCGACCCCATGATTTATTATTTACAATCGGGTAAGTTGAAATTATACAATCAACATTACTCGAAAATTATGCTGAATACGATTAATTTGCAATAGCCTAATATATGTACATCTACATAAACTATAATCAAAATATTTACACTATCTACATTACCTACATAAAAAAACTAGAAACGAGTTCCAGGAGAGGAACTCTCGTCGTGAGATCTGAGCACGACGGGCCGCACGTCAAGATCCGAGGGGACATAAGCCTCGTTTTCGTGTCCCGCTTCGATGCCTCCCGCTTTCGATTTCTCCGGCTCCTGGAAGGACATGATGATTAACTGAGTAAGATGAAT
>NW_003805488.1:518489-657748 GCF_000255335.2 Galendromus occidentalis | reverse complement strand
ATCCGAATACGCTCGCTGAGCGGTCCGGTACTCGGAGGATCGAGAAGGGGGGGAGACTTTCCCGGAATCGTCCCCCCGTGAAACTCAAGACGGTCAAACTAAGAGGAAATGCTGAAGTGCAAGAAGTTCACTTACTCGTCGAAGCGGATTCGACCGCCCTTGTTCGCGACGTCCCAAATGTGCGCGAGGCCTCCCACTTCATCGATACCTAAGATGACGACCACCAGCAGCGCGATGATCATGCACAAAGCCTGCGATGAATCAAACTGGTATTAGATATGATTTCTCATTGACGTCGCTCAATGGACGCATGTGGAGTGTCGTTGTCCAAAACTCACACTGCTTCATGATCACCGGTGCCACATGGCGAATGGGGGAGATTATATTATATGTCGACTCAGAGAGAAGGTTGTCGCTCTCTCAGATCAAATGTAGGAGCAAGAGCATAGGACTTCTTGATCATCAATTATTTTAAATATATTTCTTCCAGACTTACCTGGAAGGAGTCCGTGTAGACCACGGCTTTGATTCCTCCGACGGACGTGTAGACCGTGCACACCGCTCCGATGGCGATCACTGCTGTCCAAAGTTTCATACCCGTGACTGCAACGAGTCGGCAGAGGAGATTAGGAAGGGAGGAGATCAGAACAATTTGAGGAGATTCTCTCATCGCGAAGGTCTGGGAACCGGCTGATTACCACACAAACAACCATTGCATACCGTTTGACAAAGCTAGGGCCGGGGCGTACAGCTGTATGGCGATGTACATGAACATCTGGACCAGATAACAGGCCACCGCCGCACAGCGGAGTATCCTGTTGAACCGGAGCTCCAGATACTGCAATTGAGAAGGAGTCAGTTCTCTGGTAGACGAGGAATGTTCGGAAATATTCGATTCAGTTCATATCCAGACGTACAAACCTCGTAGCAAGTCAAGGTGCCGCTTCTGTAGAAGACTGGCATGAACAGATGGGCCGTCACGGGTATGGATATACAATATGACAGCACGGTCAAGAAGTACATCGTGCCGTGCTGATGTATCTCGGCGACATTCCCTGCAAGAAATAATCCGCCGCTCAGGGGAAAGAACAAGGACGACGACGAAGCATGATCGAGGAACCATTCCATGTAACATATCACTAACCTAGGATGAAGGACGCCGAGATGAAAGACGCCATCAACGACGTGCTGACGAGGACGGGGGGTAGTTGCCCGTCCGCAACCAGCAACTGCCTGATGGTGTTCTGCGGCCCGCCACTGAACGCGCAGTAGAGCCCCAGAGCTCCGGAGAACATGAGCATCACGATGAAAACCGCGTAGTCGTAGTACGTGAAGCTTCGATGAAAGAAAATTAAATTAGGGTTCGCTCCCACGATACCATACGTTCGCATCGGCGAACCCGGACACCCGCGCAGAAACGCTTCGACGGAGTTCACTTACCGGGTGAGGAGCTCGCTCGCGTTGACCAGTGTGAAATCCATGGCGCTGATTCTCTAGTGATGCGCTTCTCTACCTGAAAGTTCTCCAATTTATAGGCCAGATTCATGAACATTCGTCTCACTAAATCGCAACCGTCCGAATTGTGTTCCCTTTCACTAAATCTCCGAGCGATCCCTAGCGAGAATACCCCACTTGCATGCGCTCGGACCGGGATTCTGCTCGGACCGGGATTCTGCTCGGACCGAGATTCTGCTCGGACACAGAATCGTTTCCGGATGTTGCACGGTCGAAACGGCTTCCGATCTCTGCACACGGCGTATCCTCGGAGAGATCTTTGTTTTCGAGCCGTGTCGTCTCCAGAACTTCGAAAACTTGCGCACCTCTATCAATTGTCGACGAGGCGGAGAACTCCCCTCACCTTCGATTTGAGATGCGCGCACCCACAACCCTACAAGTCGCTTGAATTCTCAAGTCGATCACTTCCGATCCCAAAGTGATCAATCAGCACTGTGGAGCTTCTAGCTAGAAGACTCGCAGTTCCAAAGGGCTCTGCCGCACGGAGGACCGAAGAGACTTTGGTTACGGAGAGGCAGCCACACGAATGGGCATATGCACACTTGAGAAAACTTGTGTCTCCACCGAGAATCGACTTGCTCGACGATGGTAGGGGGAAGATTCCTGTCGGTAGGGATTCTCGCACGCACTCGGAACCGAAGTTCAACACGAAGTGTCAAGAGAAGAGCCGCTCAACACGCATCTCGCCTCGGGCGGTCACTTCACGCGGGAGAGACTCTCCACACAGCTTGGGAGTCCTCAAGCGCGAGCACCGACACGTGGGAGCGGGGAAAGCGTAACAGGCGGATGACACTCACCGTATCAAGGTCGGGGACTCGTAGACTCCGTCAAAGCGTTGAGCTTGATCCTTGCTTAGAGCCAATCAGGTCGTGGAACCAACGATGCCTTCAGACCAAGTCTCCGAATCCATCTGACCGGGTTCTGGCTTGGGCACTTCTATTTGTACTCAACTCTCCTCTCGCAGCGGAGTTGCGGGCGTCACGAGTTCTCGAACCAAATTCTCGGCATCAAAGCCGGGCGAGGAGATCGCGGGAATCTACGCTGGAGTCGAGTAAGAATTGTTTAATCGTTGACGCGGTCGTTCACACACGCGCCAGCTCCTCATGTAGTCGGTTCGTCATGACTGCCTTCAATTAGAATCCTCCGCTGATGTCTACAAACGACTCCAGAATCGAAGGGGAGTCCCTCGTAGCGCGAGGTTGGGGTATTCCGCTACGAGTGGGTCTCGAGCTTCATTAGTCGGAATCTTGATGGTGATCGTAGAGAAGCGGCGGACCGTTCAAGAGAATATGGTGAGCGATGTAACAGGGTCCGCTCGTGGGTGAATTTGGGACAACTTTGCTAGAAGCTGCCCGCGCGAATTTTAATGATCAAGGTTGCCAGGCTGGAAGAGGATTTTCCGTACGATGAATAATTCACGATTTTGTATAAAGAGAGGACTCCGAACTGCATGTTCGGACGAGGTACGATAAGCTGCCGAAGCCAAAAATCATTTCCATGATGAGTCCCCCAAGATTTGAACAGAAGGAGGGGCTCCTGAAAAAACTCTGTCCGAGTGTCTCCGTCCCGACGAGTTGTAAGAGCTCCCGGGGTCCCCCAGAAGACTCGCATCGCTGCTGGGATGGCTATGCCGGGTGCTGACCAATGCGCCTCGATCGAGCCATTCCCGCGCAATGTAATCACGAATTTCTGAATGAACATGACGTGATAATTGTGGCAGCCTAATTGTGGAGCGTACCGCTCGATTATTTTCGTGCATTGTGCTCGTCGTCGACAGTCAGCGACTAGCCCATATCCGTTCCATTGTTCTGTGGAATCTACTACGATCCGGACCTTGATAGTAGAATTACTATCATTGACAGAATCAAAATTCACTTTCCCCGCGCTCATGAGTGGATTCAGGAGCGCTGAGAGAGATCATCGTCGGCGGTTTTATTCATGGATGAGCGGTGCAGATAAATCCAGTTGGAAGGGAGGCGGCACAAAAGATCGAATTGATTCCAATACAGTTTCTGCCGAGCAATCGACAAGGCTCACCCTGTATTTCGAAGGGAAGAACGGCTCCAGATCTCTCGTCGCCTGCGGTGAGAATGTCGCTAGTTTCCACTGACCGGGATGATCAGCGAAGCCCTCATGGTGAAAATTCGCTTCTAAGGACACCCCGATGTGCATATATACCCTACGACACAATCGACGCGCTACCCGAGTTTCACAGCTGGAACAGGAGAATTTCCTGAGCGAAAAACCTGGACGGTGGCATCTGTTCACCGCAGCGACATTAAACTTTGCTGTTCGAGAATCTCTGACTTCCGCGCTGAGATATTCCATTGATCGTGTCGGAGACCCGTTCCGGGATCTTTGCGAGGGATTTATTTTTCGTCAGATCTGGCAAAATGCATAAATCCCCCGTATAATTCGGCTTTGCTACGGGAACAGTGGTATCACAGACGGACCCTCCGTGGCGGTACTCCTCAGACCTGACACACGTTCATAAAAAACGTTCCTCCAATCAGCACACAATATTCACGAGAGATCGGTTTTCAGGATTGGGCATAGTCGTGTCTCTAATATTGTTATTATAATTATTATGTAGTTAGTCCATCAAAGATAGCCGTCCTTATACCCTTTCCAAATAAATATCCATGGAGTCCTAAGTGCCAGCCGTCAGCTTCTCTCACTCAGCTGTCTGCCCGGCGCTTGAAGCCCTCATCGATCAGCTGGCGGCTCAGCGGCTGATCCTCCTTCAGAGATCGCGGCAAGACATACAGACGCTGCCGCAATCATCCCATCATCATCATCGGGCACCATCCTCGACGGGAATCGGAGCTCAGCGTCACCGAGAGTTACGGCGAGACACGCTCTCTGTGAAGTTCGCAGTTCCCCTCCCCAGAGTTCACCGGTCCGGTTCCCATATTTCTCCTAATCGGCTCATGTCAGGGGTCAGGAGTAATACGGAAGTCTCAATGCTCCCTTCCCTATCTTCAGGGGAACTCCGCTCAACTTGGAGTCTTCTGCATTTCCTCTGAGAATCGTGTGCAGCGCGTTCCTCGGGCTGATCCGTCAAACTCAATTCCTGTGCCCTCATCCCCGACGATCCGACCCCGTGTCAGTGAGTGAGCGTTTGCCACAAGTGGATATTCCAAGAGTAGAGACGCCCCCATCGGTGAATGTTGGAGTAGAATGAAGAGCTCGCAAAGGTCGTCGAAGCTTTCGTCAGGGAGCGTACCGATCAGCATGAGATGCCACTGATGAGACATTGTGGAATTGGGAATCACGCTCTGGGACTATGGTCACAGGGACTCGACATCTCGAGACTATCTTCCAGGCAACACTGACCCATGATAATGAATTCAATGAGTCGGAATCTCCGTTGCTCGTCCTGCAACGGACAGCTCTCTGCTGAGGGCAGGACTTTTCTTTGAAATCTACAATGGAGAGAGGAGTCTTCTATTCAGGATCCCGGCCTCTGATCGTGCCTGATATTGGTGTGCAATCCTTTCAAGGATGAACATGGATCGGTCGTTAGAACCACCCCTTTCCCCCTTACCCCTCTCAGATTGGAAGAGAGATGGGCCGTTGATGATCTATTAACGTTCAAATTAATTTATTACATGGGGAATTTTCGAACGAGACTTCCGCGTCTTCAAAATGACACCCAAATAAAACCTTCGAAGGAGCCGACCTCGAGAAAGTGCATCATATCGGGATGAAGAGTTTTTTCTCTTCTGTTCCAGTACATTCATACATGTATCGAGATATCTATTCACAGGAGACAAACAAAAAGTCATGCGAAGATACATCAAATCTGCCCTGAGATCTCCTCTGTCAAGAAACCATCCTCCAGAGAGCTCAAGTAGAACATCGATTGGTCCGTTTGAAAATACGAACTCTGATTCTCGAGATCATCACCATCTTGATCCTGCTTAAGACTCCGTTGGTGACGATACAAGTTTAGGTGAAGGTTTTTCAGACTAGATCGCGGGCGATGAGTGCCGGCTAGCTGATTTTTCTCCGGGTTCTGCTCAGGCTCCATCGACTTCATTCCAGAGACTGTCGAAAGGTTAGAGACAGTTCGCTGGGACGCCGTCGTGAAAGCAGTGTTCTCGGTCGCCGACGTCACCTCGTCGACCAATTCCGTCTGCGATGTGTAGGTGATTCCTGTCCTCCCTTCGGCGGTACTCGGCTCGATAGGTCCCTTAGTGTCACACGTGTCGATAACTTCCTCTCGGGGACCCTCTTTGTCCCGGCAGAGATGCTCACAAGTGAGGTTCTTACACTTGCGGTTCCGACGAGGTTCCTTCGATCGAATCAAGTATCTTCCTCCGTTGAGTTCGTAACGCTTCAAACCAGATTCGTTGGGATTGTGTCGCTTAAAGGGCAATTTCGGAGGGTGTGTCACAACGGGTTTCACAACGAGTCGACCTTCCTGCCGGAGTTGACCCAACAGTCGCTCGACAGCTTTTACCCGGAACCTCGGCGACTCGCGCTCCATTGATGCGGCTCTATACCACGGCTCGATACTTGTCTGACTTGTAACGTGCTCACCAAACTAAGGCACCGCATTGAGGCAGAAATGCGGCCGTCGCCGTCGACGACCGGCGCAACCAGCGGCTGCGCAACGCGACCATTACCGCGCGCGAGACCAGGCCCATCTGAATCGAGTTTCTACAATTTGAAATCAAGGCGGGAACCGTTTTCGATATTCCAACCGCTGGGCTCACGATGTTTTTCGGGTCGTCAACCCTATAGGATTCAGACCCCGGACATCTTGGACGTCTGAGGGGATATTCCTGGGAAAAGTCTTTCGAGAACACGGAAAAGAACGTCGAGCTTCGCGTCTTGCGCGTATCCTAGATCCTCTTGTCGATGCCAACCGCCACCCGGGGTGTCAGGAGCCTCAAAAGCGCCCGGGAATTAGGACTCCGGGATCTTTCGAGTCTTCTGGGGCAATAGAAGCGATGTGACATCATTTGGGCTCTACAAGACTTGTTGGGAAGAAACCGTATTTCGGGCTCAGCCTAGTTGCAGGGTCTCTCACAGGACAGTGAAAGTTAGATAGCAGATCTCGATTTCCGAATCAGATCGGCCGCTGGAGCTCCACATAGGCTGAACGGCCTTGGCCGGTCAGGTGACGCGGTCGGTCACCTATCGGACGTGGATGCCAACCCTCGAACATTCACCTACCTGAGTTATTTCAGCGGAATAAAAACAGAGTGATTCATTGAGGTGCTCTCGGAATCAAAGGGAGTGGAGTGGATTTATTCTAGCGCTGCAAGAGCACGCGTCAGGGTGACATTGAAAATCCGATCAAGAAAGAAGTATCGGGAGGTTTCTGGTTCCTTAGACTCAAACCGCTGATGATATTGCTCGAATCGAACCCTCATTGAGCGCTCATTGAATGCTCCGCTCTAGGAGCGCAGAGGAAGTCCGGACTTGGAAACGACTCGCTTCCGAGGTTCTACCGAGGGGCGCGATCTCAATTTCCGGAGGCTGATATCGACTCATTGAGGAGGGAAGTCGTCGACGGAGCGAAGAAATTCATCAGAGGTGAACATCGAGCGGAAGTACGCTGTACCGATTGCTGTTGGTGTTGGAGAGAACCTCAACTTCGACGCCTCGTTTGTGGCCCGACAACCGGATGGATCGAGTAGAAAATCTCGCAGAAAATTTCGCTCGCGTGATATGCGGAGAGTCATGAGTCTTGACATGCAGGGGCCCAGTGTGGTGACAAGGGTATCGCATGGCTGGTCACACCTTCTCCGTGAAGCCGCTGTCTAACACCCTACGTCATGTCATACCTTTCTTTTCGATTTTCTTCTTCACAGCAGCAGCACATGAATTGTGAACAAGAGGATTGACGCATTCTTCATCTCAGTTGACCAACCAGAACTCATAAGACAACTAAGGTCAATGCTCAGCTCATCTATTAAGAACAAGGAGTTCTCTCAAGTTCTCGCTCGAGCTCAGAAATGAGTCGCGAGGCTAGTATTGAGCTTCCGAGAACACGTCCCTCCCTATCGAGTCATAGAATTTCCATCTAAGACTCCGTTACACCGTTTTGCCTCTGCACCGATACGGAATGCGGCGGCGTGATGTCATCTTGAAATTTCGCGGGAATATGGATATCAACATGAAAGTCGGGAGCCCCGGCCATTCGGTAATGAACCGCATTTATTATTTCCTGGGAATATACCTGCTTCGAATTCCAAGCGCATCGGGGAAGATTGTTTTACGATCGCCGCCGATGGCCAAACGCAGTATTCGCGGATCGGAACACAATACGGTATGCTCCTTTTCGGTCTAGTGAATGTGGAATCGGCTTACGTCATCTCAGCAGAGCTTGTCACCCCGACAATAGCGCGGCTTGTTCTCACCGTGGCGACCGCGCCACGCGTCCGACGTGATTGTTTGATGGCACCCGAACGCCGGCATGCAAGGTTGAAATAGAAACTATTGTAAACTGTGACTCCGTTCTGGAGGCGCATCCATCCGACTGTCAGACTGCCCTCAACCTTCCATGTGACGTTGGCGTTTTTGCGTAGAAGGGCCATCCCGTATATTGTACTGCAGAACCAGCGGCAGCGAGGAGTCCGCGGCGCGCGATCGTTGTTGTTGTTCAGGAGCCGTTCCTCGATGGGAGCTGAACTCTCGATCAATCTCGGATCGGTTCATGCCCACGACCGAGCTTCGATTCTGCCTTCTCGCCGACGTTGTTAAACCCCTAGTCGAGCCAACAAGCATTCTCGCGAAGGCGGGTATCGCGGAAGTCCCGTGAACCGCTCATGCGGGATTGTGTCTTTTCGGCGCGTGTTCGTTTGATTGATGACCCCTCAGGAAGTGTCGATTTGAGAGCCGTGTCATTGGAAGGATTCTTGTTTCCTCACCTTGAGATTTAAACACGTTCAGCGAGTAGGTAATTCAACCCATTCTGTAAGACGAGATCTCAGGGATTCGATGAGTTTTGCTCAAGAGTCGCGCCAGGCCAAGATACTCGTCTGGTTTCATTCATCCCGTGAAAAATTCAATGAACGTAGTAGAATAACTCTGTAAAGACGAGAGAAAATCTCGCTTCATTCATAGAATCAAATTCCCTCGCGTGATTCGTAACAAACACGCAGCCCCTTCAGGCAGAAGAATGATTTTGTGAATCATGAGTAGCGTGAATCGCACGAATGATTCCCAACATGTCGTATTTTCACTCCGACCGCCCGAGCGTTTTGTCAAGTTCTCTCGAGCCGCACCCAATTGATTCGGGCTTCGCATGACATCATTCAGCACTCACTGTCAGATACGAGCTCCTCACAATCGGCAGGACTGCCCGGGATCCGAGGGAATTTTACTCAATCGAATAATTCTCCTCACGTAATCGAACTCGATCATATGGTTCTGCACATGGGTATTCTCGAGGATACTTGGAAGTTATGGTATGCAGTGACCGTGCAGTCTGTGATCGCCGACTCCCCAACCCATCATCAAGATCCAATGAGCGAATTCTCGCGCTGAGGGATCACCGGCCATTCCGCGGAAAGCGGATCTCCGCAAATCCGCAGTCTCTTCTTCCAAGACACCTCAATTCGGAGCGATGTCTGCGGAAATGGATTCATTTGTCTTCTGCCCCGAATGGATGGCGAGCCAAGCCAGGTACATCATTTCGTTTGATCCTTCGGCTTGTGTGAGCGGCTTCAGAACTTCATGTTTGCGATGGAGTCTCAAGGGCACCGCTCTCTATAATCACTGAAGGGAGCCTCCCGGAGTTTTAGTCCTTACCCGACTCCGGCCTTTGCTCCTGTGGCATCACAGGCGAACCCAGGGGGCGATTTATCCTTTGCGGTGTAGGACTGTGTTGATTGCTGGGCTTCATTGACGGTCGCGATGTGATAGCCTTGGTGACCAGTGACGAGATCGAGCATTCCGCGGGCTTACCCCAGAACATCTCATCCCTCTCAAAGCACGATTAGTCCCGACCTCGACACCCCCTGGGGTCTATAGCCCAAGGAAAAGTTCACAGGGAAGGAGCGGGAAGCGTCACTTTCTCGCCGTGAACAGTAAGGTATATAGAAAGGACACTTATCCTCGAATCCAATAATCGAATCCTGTCTTCTCGCTGTCGACAGTAGGTCGCGCCGGGGTTCGAGGAGGCATGCGTCTACAGATTCTCGCGCGAATGTCGAATCCGTTCTTCGGGCTGGTCGGTGATGGTTGATGGTTATGGGTTGTTATTCCCTAGGTCTAGCTAGCTGAAACTTAATGGGTTCGGCTGATGAGTCGCGTCCGTCACTAGATCATTGGATGTCCGCACCGGAGTCCGATGAAGATACGAGCGAGAGCGTCGAATGATCGGCCTCATCCCTGTCAAGATGACAGACCTTCCTCGGAGCTGCCCTACGTCCAGACCGCGAGACGCGGACCGAGTAATCGCCCGATTCTGCCGGGAATCAGGCATGCATCGGCGCTCCGGAGTCGGTTTGGCGCTCATCGTGATTGGACGAGCGCGTAAGTATCAAGGACGGGTACGCTCAGAAATACTTCTGAGCCGTGGCGCGACGTCTCGGGAACGAAGCCGAATCCTACGCAGCCCGTTCGACCTTATGGATTTGGTTGGGAAGTCCTGCGAAGAAAACCAGCCCTGGAAGTTCACATGCTCCGACATAATGGTCCAGTCAGACGGTTCGGGTGCCTGCTATGCCCTAAGACGTTCATAACATCGAGCTTCCCCAATGTGCCTGCCCTCGTCCGCAGCGGGGAGAGGCCACACATTGGCTCGGTGTGTTACGCGAGTCCTCCTGTGCCTTCCATGCTCAACGTTCATAAGGGTATCAATACCGGCGGAAAACCCCACGTCTGCGCGGAGCGGCTTGAGAATTAGTAGGAGTCCTCGAATTCAAACCAGTACAGGCGGAAATCGAGAAGCAGCGAATTCGAGAAATATTTGCGCGGTGTGCTGTGCAAGTTCCCCTGCGTCCTCCATATTCAATCCATACTGGCGAAAAACCTAACCCCTGCGGGAATGTCTCGATGAATTCAGGAAATACTAGAATTCGGAAAAGAACCAGCGAAATCGTAATCGCACACGCCGAGAGGCTGAGTGTTCTCGGACTTCTCTTTCGTCTGGCACTCGTGATTACCTCGTGTGGATGACTGAAGACGAAAACTCATTCGGGTGTGATCAATGCCGAACGAGATAGATTCCGAAATAGTCTCCGCGCTGATCATGAGATGGAGACCAAGCCCACGAGATTCTGTTTGCTCGGAGCGATTCAGCTCCTGAAAGTCTATAATTTGCGAGAATCACATCGCATTCTTGCTGAATATATCCTGTCGACAGCTCACTGACTGCAGCCTTGATGGACATATTTTCTCTCGAGCTTCTCGAGAAGAGCGGTCCGATCCTATAGCGATTCCGCTGGTTGCCGAGTACACCTGTGTGATCCTCCATTCCAATCACCAAGCACTCCCGCGGAAGATGCGAAACAAACGGCTTTATTCCTCAATTCAGGACAGAGACTCCCGCATACCAAAGCACAACGGAGACGATAATTTTAGGAAGCACAACGGTTGTCTAGAAACTGGATTCATATAAGGCCTTGAAAGTCGGGGCTGACTAAGGTCCTGCAGAACGAATCCAATGATGGCTCTCCGGAATTTCCAGTGCAAGGTCCTTTGCTGCTTGGCATCCGAATCGATTCGAGCTGTTCAATGGTTGTTCCATTAGAGACGGGTTCGTTTCGATGTACGCACGGTTGTAGGAGTTGTGGCACCAGAAGCGATTCTCTGTGGAGGCAAACAATCGTCAGGCTTCATGAGCCAAACTCGGGGAGAAACTCAAATCGCCTCGTTTAAGAGCTAGGAACTATGTGGCGATCACTCAGGCGATTCGGGTGGGAGCGATCTAGTTCGAGATTCTAGACTTTTGCGGCCCCGGACTCACCTTGGCGCTCCGCGTGGAAGAGCTCGCTGGGATAAAATCGTCGCCGTCCGAATCACTGTCCATCAGGTCTGTGATTTTCTTCTTCCTCTGTGGCGTTTTCGGTGTTTTCGCCGTTCTGCGGGCTGCAAAAAAAGAGTCATTCGGAGCCATTCAGCTATACTTGTGCGAAGCGGACCCCAAATTCGGGAAAAAAAATCCTCTCGCCAGAACTCAACTATCTGAATTCGGGAAGAAATCGGCATCTCGCATGCAAAGAACGGGCCGGGGGCTCCGTAAGCTTCTACTAGCGGGATATCTTACCCCTCGCCGTCGCTGATTTCTGGCTGGAAACTGTCGAGCGCTGTGATGAAGGCGTTCTGCGGACAGCCGCGGGGTCATCAGAGTTGATCTCTTTGTTTTCGTCGGACTTGTTCTTCGCTTCATCCAGGGCGTTCTCGAGCTCAGTCACCACCAACTGCGAAATCAGGAAGGATGGTATCAGAAATAACGGTTCCATGTCGGGAAGGACCTGGCTGCAGATTCGAGACGACAGAATGCGACGGATGGGTACTCCTAGAAAAATATGACGAACCTTGAGTTCATTTTTCGCGCCCTTTGAAGTTTGCTGGCAAATTTCATCGAAACATGCCGCAATTTCCGGGTCGATGAGCTTATCAGCGTAACACGAAATGTTATCGATGAGCTTCCGCAAACTCCGCTCTGTATACGGGATCTGCTTGAGACAATAAGCCAAATTCCGGCACTGAAGGTCGGTTCTGGAATATGGGACGAGAGAACTTTACCCACGGCTCTCAGCGTCCAGCGCATACGTGGAAAAAATAAGCATTATGGAAAGGAGCGCGAATATACGGTCAAGAATCGTCGGGGAGACACTCGGAAACACTCACGTAGACGAACGGAATCGACCGCAGAGCTTCTCGACGAAGTTTTCGAGTTTCTTATCTTTCCCCAGCTGTTTGAAAAGGAAAGAAATGATCTTCTGGAAATCGTCTCGTTTCACTCCGTGTTCTTCGTCAGAGAGTCGAGAGATTATATCTGGTAGAATGTTGTACAAGGAATTGTTCTTCATTGCCAGCTGCTGGAAGAGGATTTCCGTCATCCGCACAATGGGCGCGTGTTCGTCGAGCAGCGAGCAAGCCACGTCGCTTATGGTCCCTTTGACTTTTATCTGGTCGTGCATGATGAGGTCCGAGAGAATGAGTATGCATTTCCGCCGGACATTGGCGGAACTCTCTCGCTTAAGAACTTCGTAGACCTTGGCCGTCCACGGATCGAACGAGTTGGGGAAGGATTTGCACAGATCGGGGATATATGTGATTATGGCGCACCTCTGGAGCTCATCGAGAGATCTCTCCAGGATTGTGAAGATGAAGGCGATATGCTCTTCGTAAAGCCTGCTGCTGATCAGCATAAGACTTATGAGGGAAACTGTCGCCTGTTGCTGTAGTTTCGGACAGGGGAAATCTTTGGGGTTCTTCAGGACATTGATTAGGTGAGGAGTGAAGGATCCGAGGAAACAATTCTCCTTCAGGGCTTCATTCTCGAGAATCGTCACGATATATTCGGCCTCGGTCTCGTCGGCTACAGCCCCTACGAGACCGGTTTGGTCTCCGTCGTTCGTTGCATTCATGGAAGCGTTCGCATTCCTACGGGACTCGGAAAGACTCTTTCTTCGTTGCTCCTTGGTTTTCTTCGATTTGTCCTTTTTCTCTTGAAGTTTCCCGTAGAAGTCGATGTCTAAGAAGACGTACAGCCGGGCAGCGATCGACTGCACCATGGACAAAACTCGAGCGAATTGCATCAAGTCCTGGAATCAATTGGGAGTTCAATACTTATTCGAACAGTTCGAGCTTGATTCGACCGATCCACGAGCGGTCGTATCGAAGTGAAAGCTCTGGAAGATTTCTGAGGCCGCAGAATTATGCGATCGGCAGAATCGAGAGCAGCTGGTCGAGCTCACCTGGCGATCTGTCCAAGCTTGAAGAACGCTGTTCGCGAGCTTCGTCAAAGTCTTCATCGGCTTGGCACAAGATTTGAAGATCAAACAGACTGCTTCAAAGAAAGCGCTGCTCCATCCTGTCCATTCCATATTGGATAAATTTTCCACGAACGCGTTAGTGATCGTGACGAAACATTCGTGTTCTATATCCCATCGACGTTCCACATCGAGATTGGACAAGGCCATGATAGAGTACCTGGAAAACGGGACACTTTTTGTTGATCCACCATCTTTGATTTAGAGCTGGTTCGAAACAGGATGGAGATATGAAGGGACATTCATCACCGAAACAATTCCTGAGTCCTCACTCACTTTATGAATATGGGTTCTTTCATTAATTCCAGTAGGATTGGCATGTTCTTTTCCACGATCGACGGCTTCCTCGTTGAGCATTTTGCAATTAGAAGGAGAGCTGCGGTCCTAACTAGAGGTTCCTCTTTGCCGAGCTTCTCGGTTATAATTTCGAAGAAAACCTGGGTAGGGAGAGAGAAAAACCTGTCTTAGAGCGGGTGGGCGTCTCAGATTTGGGGGCCACCGGGACACTAGCCATGTGAATAGATGCATGGTACATGGCACTGGGATGTGTGATCGATGCTCACCAAAACGACTTCACTTGGTATCTTCTTGTCGGCGACGAGCTGAGCGATCACTCGGCCCCACTTATCTACTTCACCCTGAGTGCAGTTTATGAAAAGGCCGATGAGTTTCCGAGCCGTGACGATGGAATTTTTTCGAGGGTCGTTCGTGTCGCAAGTTAGATACAAATTCTCGAATGCGCTCTCTACGGCTTTTTTCACCGATTCGTCTTTGTGGTCATAGAGATGCGCCATCTGAGATATGCTGCGACAGCCGACCGACACGTTGGCATTTATCAACCGAACGAAGAAGTCGATAGCTGATAAAATGTCTGATGTGATTTTCGACTGCAACATCATCCCCACGTGTTGGGATGCAGCGCTATAGACATCGAAGTAATGTCTGAGGTACGAGACCACTCGGAGGTCGCTCTCGTGCTTAGCTAATTTTGAAATGAGGATCTCCCTGTCGGTTTGGCTTGTCTGAAATGAATCATAGCGTGGCAGCTCAGTCTGATTATCGGATCGACGACCGCACCTATGCGCGCCCTGCTGTGGTTTCTCCCCTTTACTGAAGGTATCCGATTGATGGATTACGAGGGAAGCTATGGCCCTTATCTCCAACCCGTGGTCGCGCCTTCACATCACTTACCGCTTCATCGGGTTCAGCCTGCGACGGGGTGAGCTCATCATGTTCGTCCAGTCTCTGATTCTTCGCCGTTTTTCTCGGAGGTTCTCTCAGGTAGACGTTTCTCGCGAGCGCGAACCAGTCCACTTTGACCTTCTTCTCCGACTCCTGCTCCGTTTTCTCGCTTTTGCTGCTGTCTTGCTCATCCTCATCGCCCTCTCCTTCACTCTCGGTCTCATTTTTCTCAGTTTCACTTTCATCCGACGCCGTTTCTTTTCCCTCCTCTTCGGCTTCTACCTCCCGGAAGAGAGGGCATTCCTGGAACCAGTGAGCACATTTCTGCAGAAGACGGATGGCTTCCGAGAACTTTCCCGCATCCAGGAGACTGGTGACGTTTCCTAGCTCCTCTTGCAGGGTTCCTTTCGGACGCTCGAGATCGTTGGGGTCATCGGGTAACTTGGGTAGTTCTGGGGACGGAGGCGGGTTATTCAGGCGGAATCATGACGATTCGAAACATATATTCGGAAGATCTAGGATTCCCCATCGCCACCTTTTTTCCCGAAGTAGGACATCATTTTGGCGGAGACCTCATCCCAGTCGTCCGGAGTTTTTTGGTCGACTCCGATCTGCTCCTTTAGTTCAGCAACCAACGCTCTTTTCTGCTCCAATGCGGTCTCGAGACTCTCAGGGGTCATAGTTCTGAGGAATGTATTATATTCGACATATTCGGTCAGGTACTGGACCGCGTATTTCCGAACGGTCGCCGTTGAGTCTCTGAGACGTTTTGCGACAGCCGTTATGACTTCGGGTTGCCGCGCCAGCGGCAAACTATTCGCCAAGAGAAGTTCGCTCAATAATTTGATGCATTTCCCACGCACATGAGACGAGACGTCATTCATGTGCGCGATTAACATGTCCAACAGTGAGTCCTTGTCTTTCTCCTGTTTCTCGGTCAGCCCGGGCTTCGTCAATCCGTGTTTGACCTAGAACAGCGGAACAGAAAACCGCGAGTGGATCAACAATACACTCTACCTTTTTCCCTTGCCATAGCTTCCATACTCCATCGGTGCTGACTTACCAGCTCAGCCATCGCAGAGAGAGCTGAATTCCTGACGGAGAAGTTGGGAGCATTCAAGAGAGCGTCAATGTATGAAACGAGAGGCAGAATACGCTCAGCGAGTTTCTGGCATAGCTGATTCAGCAGTTCCCCGGTATTCTTGCTCACAAGTGAGTCCCCATTGGAGCAATCTGAGATCGCCGTCAGCTCTCTGCAATCGGATGGGATGAATCACGACAATACTCGATTTCTGAGGTCGGAACTTATTACAGGGACACTCGGGGAGCTGCGAAAGTGTCACCTTAAGAGGTCTGGCAGAAGGGAAATCTCGCCATGTTTGTTGACGACCTCGTCGAAGATCGATGCCAGCACCGGGACGACATGCTCCGTAGTCGACATGAGGGCAGGAATTTGATATGGACACAGCGATCCGTGGCCGTATTGCATGATGGCGATGTTTATGATCTGCGCACACAGATCGCTCTGAAACGAGATGGGAGGTTTTTTTTGATTATCGTTCCTCTATCGTTACCGTCGGAGTCGAGTCGAGATCTGACGTCGAGATATTTGAGGATCAGTGCGTCAAGAAATAATTCCGCTTGCTACTCACACAAGTCGAGTCCTTGCAGACTGAGATGTTGCCAAGCAGCCGATAGATGTTGCTGGCGACCGAGTTGACGAGCTGGTTGAGGGAGTCGTCAGAGAATATACTTTTTAGAGGAGCTTCCAAGATCTGTAGTATAGCTTCGAGTGCAGTTATCCTTTCTGTATCCCAGTTCGCGAAACGTCCCACTCCCGCTGGTCCCTGGAAGAGCCGAAGTCGAGCGCGTATTAGCATCCTGTATTTATATCGGAGTGATTCTCTTCTTCACGTTGCTAGTGATCAGAACCATGCGACCCGCTTACCTTTTTCTTGGTCTTCTTGGCCATGACATCGAAAGCTGCGCCTACTTTCCGGGTTTCGAGGTCTATAGCTTGTATGTATTGTCCGAAGAAATAAGTTACAATAGTCGTTTCGTTCCGCAAACATTTCCTTTCTTCGGGTCCGAGAGCGTTATCTTTTGAGAGCTTGTTCAAAGCTGACTCTAACTTATTCACAAACTTGAATATCAATCTCCATAGGTCCGTTAGCATGAATTCGCTCAAGTTAGGGGTTTGCCTGTAATCCAATTTTCACAATTTTTCGAAGTTCTCCAATCAGAGCCACTGCTTATTCTCCTCTGTTGTATCTGAGAGAGATTTCCCCGTCAGAGAGAACTTTCCGGCATCTTACGTTATGGCAGAGTAGAAAATTGGGACAAGTTTCGGTGCATCATCCAAGACGACAGCTTTCGACTGCCATTCCTCTTGGGCTCGTGCAATTTTCCGCTCGTCCCAAGGTTGTATCATCATGTACGTGCCCGCTGAGCTGGAAGACATCTCTTCCAGCGAGCCGGGGATGACGAATTCGCTCATCGCTGCTGCAAATTGAGAAACCTTCAAATTCCGATGCTGTCAGTCGTCGGAGCCGTTTTGAAACCTCCTCGGTCATATCTTGTGGAGGAGTTTCGCGCACATCTGCGAAATCTAAGTCCCAGTTGCATCGAATGTGCTCCGGGAAAGTTCACGCGGCCGGCAACGGGATCATTACTCTAATATCATCGACGGGAGCTTTAGTTCAAGGAGGCAGACTCAATGAAGTAATGTCCGCTAACGAGTCGTCGATTCCCTCCATCGTCGAAACGGTGTTTCCCGAATTCTTGAGGGTACATGGACTCCCATCCAGCTTTCGGCTTTTTGAGGGGACATTTCCCAGATGAACCTGATTCTCAGAGTAGGAGCCATCTCGTTTCAAGCCTCTGAGATCGAGTCATTTCGTTATCGAAAAACTTTCTCGATCTTCGAATCTTCGGCGACTGACAGAGGGAATGGCAGATCGCCGACATCTGTGATTCCATCCCTTCTCCAAACCGCGGGAACGTCGAGTGAGCTAGCGAGGGAAAACCACGAGATCCTCGAGAGATCAATTAGGTCATTCTGCTCTATATGACTTATCGCTGTTTAATTATTGCTGACTGGGGTCAATTTCTTGCCGGTGGAGGACCGTTGCGCGAGCGAGCAATCGGCGGTGTTGGCAGTCGAGTGCGCCAACACACAGGATAGATGGACAGATAGAGATAACTCACCTTTCTTTCTGAAGTCCACTATGCACTAAATTGTATGCTTTCAACTGTCAACACCAAATTCGAAAATCTCCCTCAGCGGCCCGCAGCGAAGATCTGGCGCCTCCGAATATCGCGATCGCTACTGACATGTCCCAAACAAAGGACGTGCCGCCGCCGAGAAGAAGAACAGAGAGACGACATACCCGGTTTCAAACACGGTCTCGAATGTTCAGTCTACTGCTCGGTAGCCATATAATTTCAGTACAATTATGATTAAGATAGGTTCGCTTTGCATAGAATCGTTCGTTTATTATCCGATGCGATGTCTCATACATAAAGAGCCTAATGGAATCATCCAAGATTGGATTTAGACCTAAGGCGAAATTTCGTGGGAATGTAGGAGCGGAGCCCCAAGGGAAAGCTCATTCCCCCAACGGATGATTAACAGGACGCACAGGGTGGCATTCGATGATGCTTCCCGACGTTCAATCGACGCATCGTTATCCGTTATTAGTTTATTAGCGTTCGCCGAGAGGCACTGATGATGATGATGATGATGATGATCTCTGCTTCAGACCCCCGGACTTTCACCGTGTTGAGAGTTGAGACCACCCGATCTCTCTGAAGTATACTTGAATACCAGGAGTGGGGTTCTGTACGATTTTCGGTCTTCCCGGAGAGTTTCGTCTTTGTGCTCATCTCCGTCCAGCACGGGAACCAGAAGGTGCTTCGGTTCATGAGGAGGAAGCTCTTGAGTCGAGCGAGAACCTCACCGAAATTGTTGGCAGTCACAATGTCCTCCGAGGATACTCGATGCCGACTACACCAGTCTGTACTCCACTAATTCCTCACATTCACCGCCAATAACAGTCTAAAGGACGATTGCTCGGGAAAAAGGAATCGACCGACAGGTCACGGATCAGGATCTCGCTCATCATGTACCGATGCGTGTGAACCTGCTCCGCCTGATCTGAGATAGGAGACTCCACATAAAGAAAGAACAAGTCGAATGTATATTCATCGCTCCCGAAACCTTCCGCTCACAAGAATTTCTCCCTGGCGCATTCCGGTCAACTTTTCCCGGGTATACCGTAGATCACTGTGTCTCGATGGACGGGTTCCTATGGATGATTCTGATTAGGCAACCGTGAAATGGAGGGACACGGTCTCAAACCCCATCGTGTTGCGACTCAGCAGCCCGGTGGTCCCGCTTTACATATTCTGAATTCGGTTCAAGTCGAGGCTTCATGCTATGTACAGATCTAGAATACAAGAGGGATTTCTCCCGAATTTTTTTTCACAGAGAATATTCAGATCATGTCTTGCGTGATTTGAAGTTGACAGATCGCTCGGGCAACCACCTTCCGCGTCCTCGATGTCGCGAATGACGAGAGGGCAAGCACCAAGTTGGGGGTAATGGAGTTCGGCATGGATCGAACCAGCTGTGAAATGAAACCGAGAGGGAGAAATTGAAGAACTTCACTTGAGCTCGGATCGTCACACGTGACGAACTGTTTGAATATTTCTAGAGGGAAGAAGGATCGCTGACTGATCTGCGGTTCCGTCGCGATCGAGTAGAGGAGACGGAAAAGCTCTGCGATCGCTCGGACCAACGGCTCCAGAGAATCTTCATTGTTGTGAAACTGAAGGCAGTGAGGTGTGTCCTCGAGGCTCTCGAGGTCGGTGTTCATGCGACGATTCTTGTTCTTACTCTTAGAATGGTTCATCAAGGCTTCGTGTAATTCCATGTCCCAGTATGGATGTTTCCTTCTCGTTTCTTGCGCTTCCGCCTTCTCCTTGCGGAGGTTGAGAGCAGTCATGGTTGTCAGTGTCACTAGTTTGGCCAAGGCCGAGAGTTTGGGCTCGGTGAGAAAATGCTGTTTACTCTCCCAGAGCAGATAATTTGGCAGGACATTGGTCAGTAGAGCCAAGGCGCAGTGCTGGATATCGATTTGGAAGATCCCGTAAGCGAGCTCGACAGCCCGATTCAAGTCGTCTTGGTGTTGGTATTTCAATGCCTGGCGGATCAGGGCATCACAGAACCACACCGGGCCCGCAATATCGAGAATTCCCTTGAGACTGTTTATCGTGGCAATATCGATCCAGTTGCCCGAATGGACGGAGTCGAACACCTCTTGCACGGCAGTCCACAGAGGTGTTTTATCCGTCAGTGCGCTGATCTTATTCTGTCCCGAAGGATGAAAGTGGAACATCATCTTCTTCACGATGGAAGCCGTGAGCGACTGTCGGTCCTTGTAGTTGTCTTGAGCTTCCGCTTCGTCGCTGATTTTCGCCGCCTGTTGAAATTGATTCATGATGTTGATGGGCTTCAGGCGTTCTTCGTGATGGAGGATGTTGATGTGGCAACTAAGCCATGTCGATATGACCACGGGGAGGAAACACATTTTGGATTTTATCTGTTCCAGTATCGCTTTGACGGTGTTCGTCGTGACGTTCCCCTGCTCCCAGCCGATAAGTATCTCCTTGATTGCTGCCGGGAGGTCGTAGGCGAGGTCGGACCATCTTTGATGGGTCGCGCTGAAATCCAGAACCTCATTCGGATCACCACAGCGCATGAGTTGCTGGAGCAGAAGATCCACTTTCTCTCGATTCGCCCTCGAGAGCATTTTCTCCGGACAAGTGTAACGATTGGGGTCAACCAAGCAGTCTGGGACCCATTGAGCGAAAAACGAATCGCGCGTATCGTTGCTTACCACCGTGTCGACTCCATAGACCTGCGCGATGTGACATAACATGAGGAAGGTGATGTCGAACAGCATGGCCCGGGTCCCTTCGCGTTCGGCCACTATCGCGTTGTGCTGGTCGTTGAATTTGGCCAATTTCCGCACAAACATACCGAGCTTGCCTGTCGAGGCAGCCGCACTCAGGATCAGTTCGAAACTCATTCCTGTGATCATCTGTTTCAGAACCGCCAGCGGCGCATCAGGATTTCTCGTGTAATCCGTATCCAATGTACTGAGGATACTCTTCATTGTGGGTTCGGCCCTGATGATCAACGACGAATGTGCTGTGCCCTCCTTCGGAGCGTTAGGTACTCTCTTGCTTCGTAATTCTTGAGCTTCGTCTTCGGTCAGTAGTTTCATCTTGGCGAATTCGCTGACGATTAGAGCGACGCAGTCGTGGCTGCATCTGCTATCGGCTGTATCGAGCAATGATTTGTAGGTCAGGAGTGTTTCGAGACCTCTGTACAAACCCTTGTCGTTCCTGTTTAACCTTTCGAGGACAAGAGGGAGTTTGAGGTAGGTGAAAGCGGTCCATCGGAGATCGTTGTTCGTAGGGATGACTTCGGCCATCCCCATCAGACAAGATCTCAGGATTTCGGAGTAGAACACGTCGTTCGGTATATTCAGAAGACTTTTCGTCAACTGCAGCACATCGGCCACGCTCTGTATCGAGCTGCCCGGATTCAGAATGGCTTCAACTGTGACACAGGTCACGAGTCCTATGACGATGCCAGGTTTTCGCGTCATTTTTTCGGCCTTGATTTTGTTCATGTCGTCCAGTCTCTTGACCAGAGCCAGAGCTTCGAGCACCGTCTCACGCACTTGTCCCTGGACGTTCTGCAATTTTTGCTTCGCTTCGGAATGTTTCTTGAGAAGCTGTTGGTAGGTTTCGTCGTCCTCACGGCGTCCGATGAATAATAGAGCCTTCAAAAAAGTACTCCTGCTCATGAAAGCGAGAGACGAAACGCTTTTCGAAAGGATCAGAACGTGAGCGGCCTCCTGACTCTCCGCTCCGTATATCATACAGTTGTACAGCCACAGCGCGAGACTGACAGTGGATTTGCATAAGGCTATGCACTCTTCTTCGTTCCCGTGGCAGACCACACGTTGTTGCATTTCCCCCACGAGGTCCAGCAGGCACTGCAGACATCGGGTGTTTCCGTAGTTGTCGAATCGAGCTACCGACGAGAAGGTTGCACCGTACGATATGATCTGGGACGACAAACAGTGGGTCAGGTAGGACATTAGGAGCTGATTGGGGATGGGTCCGACCATGGCTTGCTCGAGAATGCAATCAGCCAGATCATAGACGTCACCGGATACACCTGTAGAGAGTGAATTACCGTCAGATACTTTCGAATCAATTCGAAACTGATCGAAGAGCTTCCCGAATCGAATATTCCAATCATCATTCAAGATATCTTGATACTTCGTTAGAGCGTTCCCCAGCTGTGACATTGCACGAGAACATCGAGAGACTGATGCACTGAATACTTGTCAACAAAGACAAGATTCCCTCGTTCCCCACTCCAAATATTCCGGATAGATCTTATACTCGGGCTTCCTTGAGCATAGGTTCCACCACAGATCCGTCGATTCCGTTTTGCCCTGGAATGACACGGAGCCGAGGAGCTCCGTGTCGGCTCTCGAATCACGGTCAATCGATTGAGCTCTTCACCACGGGAGAGAACTCACCTCTCGGTAGAACATTCTTTATATTGATCCCCCAGCGGACATCACACCACCGTTCCCGCCAGGCTTGCATCAGAAGGCATTTGATCGAGCTCGTTTTCGACGTGTCCATCACAGAACGACAATGGAGCGATGAGCTCCGGGGCGAAGACCTCTTATTTCGAGTTCTGACTGGACTGATGAGACGTAATGAGATCGATCACTGCCGGCTCTGCCGGCATCCCCTGAGAGAGGAGACGACAGTCGATGTAAACAGTAGATTTCAGTTCCGTTCTTTAGTGGAGAGCTTCTCCGGCGGAAGACATGAAATTCCCCGGGAACGCAGAGATGGCGTTCCCAAGGTACGGAGGAACGGCAGTGAGTAAACTCGCGCCCGTCGGCAGCGACAAAGAGTGTGGAGGATCGCAAACGGAGTCTCCTTGTATCATTCCGATCGCGAAGCAAGATGGCGGACGCCGATGCATGGGCGGGCAGTAGCGCGATCCACAATCCTGAAAGTAGTTGATCGCGGATCGCGGTGCATTCCGAGAGACCGCTTGGAGAGATCGCGATCGGCAATCCCTTACTCTCGATCGCGGATCGCGATCTCTCCTAGCGATGTACTGCAACCTGCAACCGGCGACCCAGGATCGCGGAACGCGATGCCCGCTGATAGCCCCATTATTCCACTCCTTTCCTGGGGAAAAACCGGGGATGGGTTATAGTCATAATGCTATCGTGTCATTCCTTGGATCAGTAATCTCCTCCATCTAGTTGAGTATCATGAGCACGAAGTGTCTTCCAAGTGACCCTTCCTCAGAATATTCAGATCGCTTCCACGTTCATCTTCGTTACCTTCACCATCTCCGCTGGAATGCGAGAGATGGTAGATGGTGCTGTAGCGAGGCGAAACCCTGGTTCAAAATGCCACGATGTCAGGGCACTCTGGCATGCTCGAATCATGACTTCAGAACAATGCAGCCTCTGCGCTCAAGTTCAGGATATTACGATGTCATCGGCCACGGCATCCTGGCAAGCTCAGATCTCGGATGCTCGGAGCATACAGGCGGAATCACCGATGACGTTCCCGGAATCTCTTCAGCAGATGGCTTCGTGAATCAATGGAAAGTAGATTTCCGCTGCGGCCCCCCGACTCCCCCCTCCGACCCCTCTCATTCAAGGAACGTGCTTTCATTAGTAGCGACAGCTTTCACGGCTCCCAGCCACAATGCACGGATCCGGGAACGCGAGAAAAAAGCCCTAATCGATGAGTTAACCTTCGATATCTACCCCAAGCATTATAATTACGTCGTGGGGATGCTTTTCGGTCAGCAACATATCCTCGAGCGAATGAGGTGAACCCATTATCTTGAAGACCAGAAAGTAGTCGTGAAGATTTTTATGAGAGCGGGCCCAGAACTCTTATGTGAGGGCTGATGATTCCGATCCTTGATTTCTTTGAAGGCGAAGCTCCGCGTGGTATTTTGACGCAATTGCCGAATCACTGACCGAGACTGACTTATTCTGAAGGTGAGTTTGAGTCGGATCACTCGCAAAGCGTTCTCTGTTCAGAGCCTCGAGAACTCTGGCAATCTGAACTGGGACGATCACGACTCCATGCCTCAATCCGGCAATCCTTCCGACGAGAAGTATGGATATGACTTCCGAGAACATGGGCGCCTAAACATCCTATCAGTGTCATCGGTCCACGGAACAGTTCGTTCCAACTTTTCGCAAGCGTTCCTGGGATCGAGTTGGTCGAATTATTTCTCGAGAACTCGAATGACACCGCAGAGACGAGCGAGGGGGTGGAGGAGGAGGCGCTCTTTCGAACTCATCTTCCGTAGGTTTCTAGGTGGCGGTGGTTCCCGAAGTGGTCCTCAAGGCCACCCGATGGTTCATGCACCTACCGTCAGTTCAGAACATCGAGCTCGATTCGGAATACACAGGAATCCCGTCAGGGGGCAAGGGGGGAAATGAACATCCCATCCCGAGGAATGGCGTTGCGACTCATGATAGCGCTCCTAAAAACCTTCTCATCGATGAGGACCCGAATACCATTCCCATCGGCAATCGGGCTCCCTCGTGATGGGCTTGAAATGCCGTCTTCTGAGGCTAAAGGACGAATTCTCTGGGAGGATCTAGACAACCGTTGGTAGCATCATACATGTATTTTGATTTACAGTGAACTTGTCGAAGAGGGGAATGATTCCCAAACATTCCGTTCGGTTCAAAACGGCGCACCTCATGGCGAGAATCAGAGGATTCCACCCTGCTGCAGCTATACTCATCTGCCGGGAAGTGAAGTCGACGGGACAACACATGATTCTAGAAAGAGCCTATTTGCGCCACAACCAAGACTCCGTCAACCAAGATAGTCTTCTGGAAGACGAGAGACGAGGGTAATCAATATTTCTCACGGTGGATCGATGTCGCGCCCGATATCGGTAGTTGAAGCTCTCAATTCCAGGAAGGATTCATGTAAACCATGCTATAATGAAGTCTACATAATTCCAAGAGGCATTTGACATTTGATAAGAAGGGATACGGAATATTCTGATAGCTCGCTGCCAGCGCGAGACCTTTTCATACTGACACCGGGTATCCATCTGGAACCGTTTGAATTTCACACTCTGGGAGAGTATAAATGCATCAGCATGGAGGTTCCAAGCATTGGTGGAATTTTCGACAGATGACACTGAGCTTACCTTGAGGGGAACTCTCCCGGATAGGGGCTTGTATTGCACTGAAGCTCTCTCGTTGAGAGCCTCTGCCGGGAGCCCCTACCAGGAGGGAACTACGGGGGAGGGGGAAGCTGTAGTTGAAAGATCGACGGCACGTTCGGATTCACGAGTAGAATGTACCAAAAAGGGAGAGGGGGAGTTTGAGCTCGCATGCATCAGCAGCTGAAATTCGACTTCGAGAATGACTTTCTCTAGATTCTTCCGCGGCGCCGGGAGAATCTGACTACTCTATTTTAGAGCAGCTGGCTGGCTGAGGCGCTGAAGCCTCAAGCATGTGCACGTAGAATACCTAAATCGAGGAATCCCTTTGAAAATCCATCTTCTCATGTTATTCTGTAAATATACATGTATGTATAATATATTAAATTATATCCGAGAGGCCACTGGTGAGTTTAACGATGCAGTTTACGGCGATCTCATGATGACGACTCAAGATTCGAATTAAATTCACAAAATCTCAACAGTTAATGCGGGCAGAGCCGCTCAGCGTATCGAGACTACTCCCTTCCCAATGTGCCGGGGAAATCTCTATCGGAACAGCTACCTAGTTCGCACTGCATGGGATCGAGACCTTCAGGTCGAGCCATCCCCAGGGGAGCGAGATTCTAGTTACAGTCCGGTATACAATAATGGATAGTCGACCACACAAAGACCAGACCTCGAGGCTCATCTTCAAATCGCGCCGCCTCCAGTTGGCTCGGGAGCTTGGCTGACAGAGAAATCGGATGTGTTCTCGATCCGAGTCAGCTCGAGATGTTTTTCTGAGCTCAGCATCAAAGTCGCAACAAATGCCACCGGCAGGGATATATTCTCTTGGTTCGTCCTGCTTAGCTTCGGAAGCGCCGTCGCATACATGCCAGCGAAGGCTTTTGCACCCCTCATCTGTACAGACGGTTCCCCATCCGTCAGAACATCCCAAAATGCGTTTTTCATTTGTCGAATATCATACCTTTTAGCTCGTTTTGTGTAGGCTATGTACAGCTTCTCCGCCAATATACCCGGCGCCGATATAAGAGTGTCATATCTAGAATCCTCCGAGGGTTCACAAGCCGGTACTTCGTAATCCTCTTCAGCTCCTTCGTTTAGGTCGAAGCCGCTCTCAGTAATTTCCCCGTCGAGTTTAAAGAAGAGATCATCAGCGCACGGGCTGAGCGGCATGTCATCCGCGTCGCTGCTGTATTCGATGAGACGTTCTTGGAATGAATCACAGGCTCTTATCTCGTGATCGTGAACTCGAATTAAGAGCCATATCAGGTTCCTAGTAGAAGCCCTGGATATTTCAACTCACCCTCACCCAAGTCTTCCGTTTTCTCCTTCTGATCGTGAAGAATGGGTAGATCTGGGAGGGACGACAACTGCACCAGCCTCGAAAAGCTCGCTGGAGCCGATTCCACAGCGAAACATGTCCCGGAGCTTGACCACTGATCCATCGAAGCTTCACCGTACCGCTTCACTGGAAATTACCGAGAAGGTCGCAGCCTGAACTATGAACGCAACGCGTGCATCACGTTCACATGGAGGGGGAATCATCCCTGGAATATGGCGGAACCCGACCGCGGCTTGCAGGGACCGAGGTAGAAAATGACTCACGTTTCGCGAGGTTCGGCTGTACCCCTTCGAAACATTCGGCGGTCTCGGGGTCGCTTAAGCAAAGGAATCGCGGTTCGCACTTCTTGGACCTGCGACGTCCCCGGGAATTTTTCTCTTCACCCACTGGAAAACAAGTTTCGGACTTGAGCGCTGAAATACACTACCGGACATGCCTCCACAGAACCGAGAATCGGATTAATCAGCTAGGGACTGGAGGGAGATATTCTGTGAATCTGTACAGAATCGAGCTTATTCTCAGCAAGCCGCAGAAGAGAGGGGAGCTTACGGATGCTGTAACGCTTCATCTCGAACTGTGACGGTCCAGCGAAATTCGATTTGCTCGATTTGAAGCTACCCTCGTAGATCCTACCAAGGTCACCGGCTGCGATCAAGCCGATGCCGTCGGGGTGATCCTCGACCGACTCTGCGTCTATTCCGAAGTCTTTGAACTCCATCGGCGAGATGGTTCTTTCTCCGAGGTCGGCGTGAGCTTCGGGCGCCTACGGAGAAAGAATTCGTGACAGAGGGGAGTGCTACTGATGATCAGCTCAGTTATTGGTGGTCCGGAAACCATCACGGGATTCTATCGAGTGGTGATAGCTCCTTATTGCGGGTGCAGAGCCGAATTCTATTCTCGTGCTGTTCCCTGTTTCTTCCCTCAATGTCAACCTCCTTCATGTAGCCTCTCAACTGGACCCTGAGGCCGAGACAGGTCGTTGCGGATTCTCGAGAATCCAGGAGGCTCCTCCCCGAGAATCGCACAAATCTCGAGAAGGAGCAGGTAAACTTGTTCCTATTGTCGGCGCTCGGAGACTCACCATCTGATCGACCTCATGTTTGACTTCCTCCGGGAGCAACGGTAGGTCGAACTCCACCGACTCGATCAATAAGGGGAGGTTTTTGCGGACACGGATCTCTTTTTTTCTCGGAAATATTTTCGTAGCTTTCGTGGACCACCACGACTTCCTTCCTTCTATATCGATGCCTCTGGTTTCCAGCGGGATCAAGTTGTACGATACGAGACGCCCCAAGGCGTTATCTGGGGAGGAAATATTGGGTTGTCGATGGAGTCGCAACAAATACAATCGCATACTCAGTGAATCGAGTCGGTACCTACCGAAGTTTCGATTAGTTGCGTCGAAAATCTCGATGCGTAGGTCCGAGCTCCCGTAGTCGATGGGGATATCTGTCTCTATGGCTGCATCTTCGGTAAGGAAAGTGCTCGCGATTCGGCGTTTCTTGATGAGCTTCTGATCCGAAAGCTGGAAGATCATCGGTAGACGAGTTGTTCTCGCAGCAATACTCTCCATATGACGGGGACTCACTGATACTAAAACTCTTGGACGCGGGTTGAGGGGCCCTTCAGAACTCTGCGGCCTTATCTCACCTCTCGGAGTTCTCCATCAACGTTATCGAAATCGGAAGCTTTGCGCTTGTTCGGAACCCCAATCCCGAGAAGCATTCGGGCCGCACACTGATGCACGGCATCGACGCGACAGCCGTAAACTTTCCCAGAGGCGCTCAGAGACATCGACGCCAACGAGAAATCCGTGGCAGCCTCCCCTGTCGAGACGAAGTTCAGGTACTTTCGAGGGATTCATATGTCGCTCCGATCGATTCTCATATTCTCATTATCCTGAAGCGCCGAGGTGTCTTCTCTCTTTGCTGCTCACTGTCTTTCGCTCTTTTGCTGAACTCTATCATATGCTCGATGAGATTCACATCGAATGCATTCTTAATCGTAATCTTGTTGCTCAGCACAAGCTCCACGCAAGTCGTCAGGCATCTCGACAAGTGTTCGCCTCCGATGCTCTGGGATCCAGGTCCCTAGAAAAGAAGCATTGGAGTCGGTATTCTGTTCTGATACTGTTCGTCGAATAAATAGGAGGTTTCGTCGATTTTTCTCGGACGGAGCTTCGCTCCATCTGCATATAGGCACTTGGGAATCCTAGATTTTATAGCTGAAAAATACATATATCGGATACCGAGAGATAATCCCAGCGTACCATCTTGGCAGCCCTGTCGGACTGATGATCCTTCGGGGCGGTGAAGTCAGCGTTCCGAAAAAGGCTCGGAGTTCGGTGTGAGCTTTTGATATTCGAATCCGAGTCGAGTTCTAAATGGATACAATTGGGAATAAGAGCTCATTTCCATGTCTATGAGGAGAAAGAGGCGACCGTCAATATTGAAAGTCATATGCAGATATAGCTCGAAGGTATTTTGCGCTTCAGAAAATATATTACAGAACAGGGATATTGGGGAATCCCTTCTCGAATCTCATTAGTCCTAAAGGGTGAGCTGTCTGTCGTGAACTATTTTCCGGATGGAGAGCTCCACCATGCGCATATCCTCGAATCAAAAACGTTTCGATCGATTGAAGCTCCCTCTGGAGTTCACTCACCAAGAGCTCAAGCACAGTAAGATTTCCAGACGGGATGGTCTCCGATTGCGTAACGACTACGATCCGACACTTTGACTGAGACGCCAAAATCTCCACCAGCTCAGATTGGGGCTCATGTGGCTCTCGAAAATTTCAACCGACACATCCACTGTGTCCGCTTTCTCCTCGCAGAGGAAGCTGGAGAGAATTACCGAGTCCGGAGTCCAAGCATGAAGTTCTGGCTGGCTTTCCACGCGTTCGCAAGCCTCACCTTGTCGAACGATCTCCCGGCGCGAACATGCGCTGCGTAACTTCGTCGTCCGAGTCGGTAAGGAGATGACGCGAGAGTGACGGTCTGACGCTGCGACCGTTGAGACAAGCCCGCGGATGAGCGCCGAGAGTACACGAATGAGTTTGGGTGTGATAGATTTGCTTTCCGATGGAGCTGACACGTAGCGCCGCGCCGTCGATGCGACAGATATTCAACTCCATCGTTGACCGCCTTCACATCGAATAGAGATTTGAGAACCGACCAGCCTCCGCGCGGGAGTTTTGCATTCATTTTAGGGGATAAATCTTGTTACTGGTCCCCTCTATGCGAGTTCGAACCGGCTTTTCCCGAAGGATGTGAAGTACGAGCTTCGGCGACACTAGCTTCCATGTAATACCGGGACGGACCTGGATGAGTTTCAGGAAGACAGCTCCAAGCCGACAGACGGCACTTCGATGCCCTTATGATCACGAGTCATGCACTTTCGAACGAAGGTATGCGCATTCGGGCTGTGGCCGAGCGGAGAGCGAAGCGAGACCCTGCTAAGCCAGTGTCGGATTCCGGCGAGCGGGCCGTAGTTATTTTGTAAACATACCGTGGAACAAGCATGAACCTCATTGGACAGATTCATGGAGCCGCACTGTGACGGAAAATTCGGCTTGTTCCCCGCTCGATCCTCTCCAATGCTTCTGACCGCTTCCAGCTGTTGGAGTCAACACTTGTTCACCGACCTGGACGTTCCATCCGGATGCGGAGGAAGGCTGAAAATCATCTAAGCAACTGGAGTTCGTGTCTCAGGCCCTAGCCCCGACCTCTAGATTCGGCTATTGATACGACGGCTACGGCCGAGTAGAAGAACGTGGATGGATTGGCGCCCCCCCTCACCGAGATGGAGAACGCTTCCTTCTTATCAATAAAATATCCATTCCGTGACCGACAGCTCGACTTGGTTTGACGGCCTGTGGCAAGGAACAACGGAGCGGTTTGCGCACATCACCCATCATCTGCGAACGCATGTTCTACAGGGTACAGGGTTTCAATTCTTAAAAATTCGCGCACGCGTCGAAGAACAACGCCTTTTCGGCATACGAGAGCATTCTCGCGAAGGATTCTTGAATTCCCGCTGCGATGGAATCCGTCCTCGGCAACGACATCTCGACTGCTACAAGAAAATTTCCATGAAGGAACATAGACGCTTCGCGGGACGCGGGACCAGCGGAATCTGCTCGTTGTTGTGAAAATTCGCGATAGGGAAAGAATTTCTTCGATATCTCCATGGGAAGTGGGCAAGAGGACAGGGAAAAGTGTTCGTCGTTCCGGACTTGCGCTGTGACGATTATCTTTCTGAGAAGGTTCTTGTGTAGTCCGGGGCTAAAGATTGAAGAACTGAATCCTCGGCTGGGAGGGCGACCCGTCGCATTTACTGATCGGAATGGCGAGAGGAGCGCTGGGTGCAGCAGCTTGGTGCAACCTGAGGCATGATTGAGGCAGAGCGTGTGATGGAGTGTCTCCTCTCGGTTTCCCGTACACACCCTCCCGGCCTCGAGCGAGAAGTGTTTCCGCTTGGGGTCTGCGAGCCTGATTATTTCGTCGCCAATATCTCGGGCCTTGCGGAAGCATTCAATCGCCTGAGTGAGTGTGAACTCTCTATCGATGTTGCTTGACCCGCCCCCGTCCCAGCATGAACGATTCCCTGATTTTCTCACGCTCTCAGTCGGCCAGGCTCGAAGATCAGACTTTCGAAACGCTGACATGTAACGTGATTCCCGGAAATCTCCATCTCCGAATCGTCTCTTACGTTCTCCCGATAGATGTTCAGAGGCGGACAGACTGTTTGACGTGAAACGTCTAGTTCCTGTTTCGAGTGGACGTGAAGCAAATTTCATGGCATGCTCGTGAATTCCCGACAACTACCAGGGGCCCATCTCGGGGTGAGATGAGGTTCCGCTGCAGATCGAAGGAAGAACCGAACAATGCGAACAACAATACTTTTACTTTTACCTTAGAGACTTCTCTCGTCGAACAAGTCAATTAAAACCATCAATATGGAGGTCTTTGCTAGTCGTATATGGGTCTGGAGCTTGGCTAATTGTGAACTCTGTGTCATTTACGCCCGGCTTCAGTACCAGGTGTTTTTCATTACAAAGCATAAGAGCTGAAACGAACGCTAAGGGTACAGAAATGTTCTTTCTGTTCGTCGCCGACAGATATTGTACGACTTCGTGATACAACTCGGAGAATGGCTTCTCGCCCTTCATAGTTTCAGTGTTTGTTTCCTTGGTGAGTACTTTCCAGTAGCTCTCCTTCATCTGACGGACATTGAACTTTTTAGCGGCTTTCGTGTAGGCAATGGCGAGCTTCTCCGCTATGATTCCTGGAGCTGAAATGAGGTTATCGTAACCAGCCTCATCCAAGGGTTGGGAAGGAGGTACTCCGAAATCGTTCTCCACTGCTTCGATGTTGTCGAGGTTGAAGTCCCGCTCAGCGTGCTCTGCATCACGGCCCAATTCACTGAATAGATCATCGGCGCATGGGCTGACGGGTCTGTCGTCGGCGTCATCGTGATACTCGATGAGTCGTTCTGTGAACAATGAATGATCGATAAAAAATGAGTCCAAGAGCTGGCCAGACTTCGGATGTCTACTGGAAATTCGCAGACACAAGGAATAAAAGATCGACCCACCGTCGCCCAAATCCCCTGTCGCCTTTTGCTTGCTCTGTCGAACAGAAATACTGGGCAGAGTGAACAACTGAGCAAGTCTGGTGAAACTCGACGGCGTGAATTCGACAGTGAGAGTTGTTGTTTCGCTGGACCACCTATCCATCGTCATTGAGATCAGAACGTTTGCTGAAACCCGAAAGGAACGTGTTGGATGACACGGATCTCCTCGCCGCTGAGGGCCTCAATTTGTAAACTTTCGTTGGAAGGAACACGAGTGCTCCGCTTGGGAATCCCATCTCACTTTTCTTTTTGCTCGAAGTAGCAGTGACATCTTCGAAGCATTCTTGCATTTCTTCATCCTTGAATGACATGTACTTGAGATCTCTTTTGAGGGTCTTGAGCCGAGTTTGTCCGGCAGCTTTCTTCTCGGAGCCCACTTGGGAGGGATAAAAGAAATCGATTCAGGGATCCGGTAATCGGTCGGTGTTAAAATCAGAATCCTCCCCGGATTCCGATCTCAATGCATCTTAGGGAATGCTATACTTACGAATGTTGAAACGTTTCAAGCGGAACTGTGAGGGCCCAGCGAAATTCAAACCGGAGGACTTGAACTTGTCCTGGTAGATCATGCTGAAATCCCCGGCGATGCTGAACTGACTATCGTTCGGTGCTCCGAGAGGATGAATCGCCGAGAGTTCATCTAAGTGCACGTCCCCGACGACCGCGTCTCCTCCGCAGTCTTCAGCGATTGGCATGGGTTCCGCGTCCGGATCAAAAATCTGGAAAGTGATTACGGCGGCTTAATCATCTGCGAGTCGGGTCACATCGGGAGCGCGAGGCGGCAGGTCGGTAGGTACAATAAATTTCCGGGTCGGAGGAAGCTCCGGAGCTGGTTCTACCACGGCGAATTCGGTATTTGATCTTGAAGTGAAGCCAACAACTTACCACCGAGCTGTTGTGGTCGTCGGATCCCTGGCTTAGAGGATCCGCTTCGGCCTGAGAAACGTTCATCGCCAGAGTGGCGTTCATATCCAGATCCAAAAGCCGGTGAAGTAGAGGAAGATCTTCCGTCACGACGATTTCTTTCTCAGCCTCGACTTTCTTGAGATGTTCCTGCGACCACCACGAAGAAGAACCTTCCAAGTCGACGGAGCCGCATTCGAGGGGTATCAGGTTGTAGGACAAGATTCTACCCAACGCATTGCCTGAGATTCGGGAATATTTCATTCAGAAAAGTCCTGATGCGCCACTCGATAAGCGGGAGAGACTGCCTGCGCGAGACAACAATCTCTTCGACCTCGAGGGATGGGCATACATCACGAGAAAAAAAACGCTCGACCGAGAGATGGCCGGGTCTGGAATGCCTCCGGCATTGAAAGGATACAGGACATCGGGCTTGCTCGCTGCAAGTCACATTGCTCCCTCGATCCCTTGGCGGGGTGGGATATTTCTCGAGAGAGACTTATCAAACTGACTAAGTATTCGAAATATCGCTCGGAATCCCACGGGAAATACCGATATTCGCTATTGCGATAAAAGGTGGACCTACCATCATTGTGGTGGACCGTTGTGAGCGTTTCATTGCCGCATATTTCGTGATCGATTTCGATATGTCCCTCATTAGCGCCATCTTCACCGATGTAGGTGCTACGGATTCGACGTTTTCTGACCTTTTTCGTCGAGTCCGCATCTTCCTGTGGAGAACGGAAACACGATTAGGGTGAGATCATGACGGAGCTCCTTCCTCCTCAGACAGGATTTGAGATCGATTGCAAAGTTCTTTTTTTCCAGACAGGGTCCGAAACCGATGGTAACAGCACGGTTTCCTCAGAGGATCCAGCTTCGATGCCACTATCCCTCCTGTCCATCCATTGATTATCTGAATCCATTGTATGAATTCCTTCCGGATCGAAACGCATAGCGGACACAGACCCCGAGGATGTTCTCAGGAGCTTCGGGAATATCTGGAGCTTGGCCATTCTTCCCTCCTCCTATGCCTGATATGAGTCGGACTACGTCTTGGTGAACGGCGTCCACACGATATCCGTAGATCTTCCCCGACGCATCGAGGGACATCGACGCCAAGGAGAAGTTCGTACCGTCATTCCCTGAAATATTCGCAGAGCCAAACAAAGAATATGTTAGGTTTATTCCAGTTCGAGGATCAGGATCCGTAGAGCGATGTTTCCTGAGTGTTCTTACCGGCGTCTGCTTTCTTCGCGAAAGCGATCATGTAGTCAATCAGTTGCAAGTCGAACGCATTCCGAATGGTTATTTTATTGTCTTGTGCGAGTTTAACGCAATTTTGAATGTAAACTGATAATTGTTCCCCGTGGAGAGTGGCCGCTTGGGTTTCCTTCGGGAGATGAGAGAAATTTTCTTAGACTGAGCTCGACGCGGTCCACATGAATGATTCTTCTGTTCGATATCGAAAGATTCCCGAGCATCCGATTGACGAAATGCGAGCCGAATTTCCCCTACCTGAGCGCTCTGTTTTTCGGCTTGCTCTTGGAGCGCTCTGGCTCTTTCCAGCTTCGAGTGCTCTATTTGATCCGCGGTGACTTCCTGGAGGTCCTCCAATGTTTCGGGCGCCAAAGACAATCTCTTACGCCGCACCATCTTGCCTGCGAATTATATCACGAAACCCTAATTGTAGAGGCTCCGAGGGTAGGGACCACAGCAAGCTTCCCTAGATCCTGGATATCTGACAGATATAGTAGAACTCCATCTCGTTCAAATCCCGGATCAGAAGGAATAATCCGGACGCTCGCATAGGAAAACGGAGCGACTTCCGGCGACAGTTCTCTCCCTGATCTCAAATATCAGAAGTTTCGACCCTGATACAAGACGCAGCTCGGTGCTCGCAAAATAGTACTCGTTTCGAATCAACGAATCAATTTTCACAAGCTCGAGGAATCCCATTCATGAGAGTCGCAATCTGTATGAGGGTGTTCGTAGAATCAGTGTAGACGGACTCGGCTCAAATCTATAGCCAGGAGCCTCGAATCGAACGTCAGAATGACAGCTAGGGGTGCACCAGCCGCGGTTGAGCAACGGAAGAAACTGAGGGTCGAATTGGCGCCAACGGATCAGTCCAGGTTCCAGGAGAGGATTTAAGACGAGAAGAGTCTCCACAGGAGCAGACTCATGGTTCGGTACCAACCTAGCTGAAGTCAATGTAGATATCCAGATGAGAATCCTGCGAACTTCGTTCCGAACTTCGAACAGCAGAACCTGAACTGCGATTTAAACCTACAACCGCCAATTCTTTCGTTATGCGCGGAAGCACACCCGGAAGCGGCCGACGCGCTCATCAAAAATCGAAAACGAGAATTCCAGGCTTACGATTCGATGCTGCGAGAGTTTCGCTGGTCTAAAAACGATTGGATAATGAAGATCGAAGCTTTTTCTCTAATAGAACATGCCGAATTTCTTTTTTCCGCATGCCAGAATCGCCCTTGTTGCCAAACACGACCGTCTGCTCTCTCAGACGAAAATCTCTCTTCCTCCTCTCAGCCTGTTCAGAGCAATGGTTGGTGGTGGTCGCCGCTCTCGGTTCATAGCTCGTAGTCCCATTTCATTTCGAAGTGTCTGACGGAGGGAAAGCTGATACCATCCTTGCACCCATCATGAATGGGAGCCACCAAGCCATGCAGGAGCTGGAAAATGCTGCTAGGACATTTCTGGTAGGCTTCGAAACTCAACTCTAGCTTTGATCTCGACGAGCCGGGCTCTGTGCTTGTCAAAGTGACTTAACCGGTGGAAGCCCCGATAAGCTACCTTGCTCTCGAAAGTGCACAGGAGACTTTCTCGAGGTTCTCATTTGGAAGAGACTCCCCAGATCCTAGATAACTTGCTTGAGATCCGAGGGACAGACGGAGAATTTCGTATTTTTCGGAACGACGTCGGACTTCGTCTCCACGACTCGAGTCATGGAGATTTCCGGAGATGCACTCGACTCTTGCTCCACTATCTAGCAATGTTCTTCGAGATGGGTCGCTTGATGGGCTATGAAGTATTCCGCTGTATCGAGCTCATGCAGCTTCGTCTGGCATGGAACCCGTGAAAGCTCGATATTTTATCGTGCTTGATATTACGCATTGGGTCAGAGTTCCGTCTTTCTGCTCGAGTTTGAGCTCGAGAGAAATTTTGATTGTTTTCATGATCATCAATGCAATGTTCAAGGGTTCGTCGAACAGGGAAGATTCACAATGATGAGGCTAAGCTCTCGCACTGAGTACCCGGGGGCGCTCAGAACATCCTTTTCCCATTCAAACTCGGAATTTCGCTCCGACTCGTCCATGTGTATCATTTTAACTCCTGGAGGGGTCGCATCATTGTGGTACTCGCCACCCATTTGGGAAACACAATTGATTAGTATCCATTGCCTAAGTTCTGGGTTCTCTCGCGGAAGCCTTCCTGTGCGTTCGGAAAGCAATGCGCTTTGACCCGTCGTCCGCACGATCAGAACAGGGTATGCGATCTTTGATTTCGCCCATCTCATCGCAAATTGATCGATACACTTCAATGTATGAAAAATGAGGGGGGCCCCGGAACAACACGTCTACGACTTCGGAATCTAGTAGTCCCTCCCCCACCACATCACCGATTTATTGGACGATTGCGAGTAGAGCTCTGCTCCGGGGAAGGTCCTGTACGTCTGCGGGAAGCCGACTGTGCGCGCGGGCGACTCCTTTTATTGCGATCAGGCACATTGCTCGTACAACCCCAAGCCTCGAATTCATCTGATGCCCTATGACTATTGCGGCGGGCCTTTGCGCAGCCAGAAAACGCCCCTTCTCTACAAACCAGCGTTTCAGCCCTTGTTCAATTTCGGTGCGTTGGGTCGGAAGCGCTGACTGGGTCATGTCCTGAGCTGAAAAATTTCGAATGCGAGTTCATTCGTAGATTCTCCGCCTCTTTGGATTCCGGGCCACTGTTCTCCGTCAGTTTCCAAAGTAAACTTAGACGTCAATAGTGATCGCCCGTAATCTAATGGGTAGGACTCCGGAATCGATGAAACGTTCCGAATTGGAATCTGTCGTAGCTCGGCTCGCCGTGATCGGGAGCACATACCCGGAGCGAGCGTCCCTCAACGGGCACGAGCGCTGTCGTGAAGAAATTCCTCAATTTCCTTAAATTCCCCAATTCCTCGATTGAACCAGCGATCAAAGTGTAATGACTCTGATTGCTTCGAACAGGCTCCGGCTAACCTCGTGAGTTCCGAGCAGCGTCATGCAGCCGAGCATGTTTTTCTCCAGCTTCAGAAAACAAAACAGCCGTTCGACCTATGCAAGGTGAGTAGAGTTTCCTCGTTGATTCGTGTCGACTTACGGCATGAATGAGATCCTATCGAATTACTCATCTGCTTATCCCGTGTACGTCCAACGCGTCGATCGCTGAATGTCCCCCTCCCTGCCCACAGGTACTGTTGGAAGAGAGTCAAGTACAATACGTTCAGTTCCAAGCTGCCTCCTTGTTGAAAAGCGCTGTCATCCGAGAATGGAAGGATCTATCGCAGGAGCAGGTGAGACAATCCATCTGCTCGGATGCTTCGTCCTCAATCACATGATCTCGAGCTCCGGAACGCGACCCGGGGAGCTCTCGGACAAAATCATGTAATATCAAACGTCCGTGTTTCTGCAGATCATCGGGTTGCGGAATTATCTCCTACGATACTTAACGTCCCGTGAGAATATGGAAAACTTCGTGCGTGAGCAGATGGTTCTCGTTTTGGCAATCACCATCAAACGACAGTTCGTCGACGGAGACAAGGACGTGGTCACAAATATATTGAACGACCTCAGTCAACTCATAATGAGCGACGAGAAGCGACTTCAGGTTAGCTCCGAATGAAACGGAGGAATGCATGAATGCCAGGTTCCCATATGATATGAGCATCGAAAGACTCGAATTCGAATTCTCATTGCCCGTCGACAGGTGCTTGGCTGTTCTGTGATGACCGCTCTTCTAATCGAGTTCGCGTCGTCGACGCGAGCGTCGGATGTCGGCTTGGTTTGGGAGGCTCATCTGAAGGCTAAGAAACTATTCGAGACTACCCATCTACCGCGTATTTTTGAATTCTGTCTCCACGTTCTCAACGAGGCCAGCACCATACAGCAGCCTGTCTCCGTCGACGCTATGTACCTTATTGGAAAGTTCTTGTCGTTGGCCGAGCAGATTCTGTCGTGGAATTTCCAGTTCACGATGATGCTGCCGAGGAAGCTGGTGAATCTTTTCGAAACTCAGGTATGGTGCAGTCCATCTTCGCTATCCAGATCCCATTAATCTTCTACCCATTCGCTCCGTGAGGGGGAGAGCTGATCCGAAAACATTGTATTCTCCCCAGATCTGTCCAGTTTTGCGACCGGGGTTCGCTTGGCGGGGAACTCTGCTGAAGAAGGAAGTTCCTCAACTATTTTTCAAACTCTACGATATGTTCCAAGAGCACGAAGCTCTCGGACACAGCGCCATCCTATGCATCAACCAGCTTTGTACTTTAAACGGAAGTGTTTTCCACAATCGCGTAGACCATAAGTGAGTAACGGATAGTCTCACTGAATATCATCTAGATTCCCGATATCGGTGTCTCGCTGAAACGTTGGCGCGTCCCCGACCACGGCCCGTTTATTTTATGCAGACAAGGATGCACATTCTGATCCGAGGAAATTATTTACAGGGAATATATCGGATGGATTTTCGAAGGCGTCTTGGAGTTGATATCGAGAACGCCGGTACGCGCCCATGTCGTGGGTGTGACAGAAGCCGTCGCGAAGCTCTTGATGTTTCAGCCAACTACGACTGTCGCACAGCACATAGATGAGCTCAACTCTCTTCTACAAAGGTCCGAGAAACAACAGAAATCAAGAAACTCTTAACATTTCTCTCATTTGGGGGAAGAATGGGGGGAGGGGGAGATCCGAGACTTAGGTCTCTACGCGATAAAGGATGCGAAGCCCTCTGGTTTGATGCGATCTAACACCTGAGGTTATCTCGCCTACAGGATCACAGCTCTCACGTGTCATCTGATTGAAATGGCAAGTCAAGAGGAGGCCTCACTCGCCGACGACACAGCATACAGCGATAGCCTCGATCAAATTCTCTCAACATGGTCAGCCATTTGTTCGGTGAGTTTTTATCAAGGAGAAGGAAGGAACGATTCAATCTTGATAGGGACGAGGCCCTTCGACGAAAATCACGCTGACTTCAAGAATGAAACTCCGAGTTCGCTGATTTACAGACCCGCTTTCTGCAGGATATCGCATACGGACCGGTTCAAGTCGAGGAGTACATCACGCAAATTTTCACCGTTTATCTAAGAGCGCATCTGGCACCCCCCGACGGGGTTAAGCCGGAGCAGCAAACAGATGATCGGGAGATCCAAGAGGACACCGAGGAGGATGACCGCGTCAAATATAAAAACCAACTGAATGTGATCGGTAAGATTCGGTTCGCTAAGGCCGCGGCCCGTCCTCCTCTCAATGGATCAATCGATGAACATTTAGACATTTCCGCCTCCCCCGAGCGGAGGCGTCAGATCGATCCCATCGCATCTCGGGATCGTCCGCCCTCATCGCTCACGCCGGCCAAACTCATTCCAGGACTTATGGGTCGACGAGCGTTGAGCTTAACCGTTCCGATGGTGACTCAGCTTCTCGAAGCCCGCACAGTAGCTCTCCAAGGACTTTTGGAACAGAACTTGGTTGGGACTTATCAATTCAACCAAGTGTCCGAGGACTTACACTGGCTAATTATGATTGCCGGCCACCTCCTCTCTACGGGTCTGATCAAGGGCGAAACGAACCTCATACCATCCTCTATCACAACATATTGCCGATCCCAAGAGGAGAAAGTCAATGTTGACAACACCCTGTTGTAAGTAGCTGTCCGCAACACACGCTTTTCCAAACGCCTGTATTCGGGACGGCAGCTCCACATCTCGGAGGGGAGCTGTCCGAGCGGAGCGGATTGCCGACGGGAGGAAACGATCTCGTAGAGAAAGCTACATATTTCTCGTTCCAGAGCGCTGTCTCAACCGTCCCAGCTGGTGACCGACGCCTCCGTCGATCCGGTTGTTCGTCTGGTCCTTGCAATTTTGCGATTGTGCCTGATGGAAAGTCGGGCGCTCGAGGCGCGCCTTCAATGTAGTCCCGAGGTTCGTGATCGTGTCCTAGTGCGGGAGCGTAAGAATGGTGAAAAGTCGGGTGCGGAATGATCGACCATGCGACATCATTGATTTTACAGGTTGGCCGCAGCCTAGTTTGGTTCCTGAAACTCTGGACTCCCGTGTACCTCCTACCCGACGAGAATCAGTACACGGAGCTCAGCAAGGTCCTCATCGCGTGCTTCGGCCGGGACTCGGAAGCCGGCCATTGGGTGTTGGAGTTCGTCCTCAACAAACTGAAAACAAATCTAGTTAGCTGGTCGAGCGAAGCCGCACTTCTGTCGGATACGTGCCAGTGCCTTATGATATTGCTCAATTCGATGGAACGGGGCTCTCGGGCCATTAAATGCCCTTCGATTTTCGAACTCGTCCGACTCGAATGCTGTGGCACATTCCAAAATTTGTCGACCGCGGCCAAACGAGACCTGGTCAAGGGTCTAGTGTTAGCCGGCTCGATGCTGAAGGAAGACAAAGCTCAATATTTCGAGCAGCTCCTGCAGCCATTACAGGAAGCGTTCACTCAGTTAAAAACGAACGCAGCTTTCCGTCGAGACTACGCCCAGGAATCCGTGCGAAGGAACGTCTTGGACCTCATCGAACGCTTGACGGGAGTAGTCGACGGTGTTACCGCGTCGAACTCGGAACTGTTGATTCGTTTCGTATTGCCCCTGCTGCCGGAAGTCGGGGCGCTCCTCGAGCTGTACCACAATTATTCGGACATGGTCTCGGCGTGTATTCAGGTTTTCCTGTCGGTGGCCTGCAACATGGTCAGCTACCTGCGGAAAAACGATTGTTCCATTGTATATAGCTGCATTCTCGATATAATGAAGAGCTACGCGACGCACCAAACCGGAAAGCTCACAATCGATCCGTCGGCCGAGGAGGCGCAGTACAAAGACCTGCTCGACCTGTTGACGCTCCTCGGCGATGTGCTTCTCAAAGAAGTGATGGGATTCCTTCCCGACGTCGCACGGGAAGCCGAAGATAATCTACCGAATCAGGTTTCGGTTTGTGATCTCGCCTTCCAAGGCCTGAATTTTCTACTGCCCATCATGACAACTGAGCTGCTGAGATTCCCCTCTTTGTGTTCAAAGTACTTCAACTTCGTCAATGTCGTCGGCGAGATGTATAGAGCCAAGATGTGTGAGGTAAGCAGACTCTGAGGAGGCACTATCAGACCAACCTCGGCCGCGGAAACGAATATTCTCCTCTCCTGCATCACCCGCGATTCCCGGGATCGAGTCAGGGCCTATCATCGGCTCCCAGTCCGTTCTCATGCTCCGTTTGCCTCCCTCAGCTCCCGGCCTCGCTGCTCGTCAGCATATTCGGCACAATCCGCCTTGGAGTGACGGACTTCACTCCCGACGTGGCGAACGCCAGCCTTGATTTCGTTGCCGGTTTCGCGACCAACATCTGTCAGTCCCGCGGACAGGTACCGGCAATTGTGCATCAACTGGTCCAGCCCTTCCTCAAACTCATCCTCGAAATGTCTTTATTCCAACCCCTCGATCCTGAGATCACAACGATGGCTGGTAGTGCGCTGTTCCCTCTGATGTGTTGTTATCCAGTGAGTACCCGTTTCGAGCTCGGGGAACGTTTTGCTTATGAGAGATATCACTGGCATAGATCACGAGACGAGGCTGTCATCATATTTTTCACTCACGAGAATTCCCCAATTCCAGAATCTTTACAAGGAGCTAGTCGAGTCGATGGTGAGCGCTCAGAGCGACGATAATCTGAAGCAGCGGTTGGCGGAGGCCTTCTCCCAGCTGACGGAGACAGTGCAAATGATACCTGACCGGGGCAATCGACTGAAATTCCGAAATGCTTTCGACGCCTTCATATCACGAGTTAGAGGTTTCTTGTGCGTCAAGTGAGAGATTCATCGAGCCATGATCAACACAGCCAGGCTGGAAGCGGTGCAACAGCCTGGAAGGCGCCGCTGAGAATTCCACTCATTTCACTGAACGAATGTATCTTTCCGCGATCTGCGCCGATCGTAGGCCCTTGAGCCTAACTGGGCTCGAATCTCCGTCGGGGGTTCGAATCGAGTTTTGGGGTTAAATTTAGGTACGGGAAGCGAACAGCTCCTGACGGATGTCAAATCGGCCCCATCTGAGCCCCTGGAGTGAATCACTATTCGAGACTTTCCATGGAATTCCCTCCATTCTCGACGAAGAACCTAAGAAGTGATCGCAACGACAGGGGACCCGAGATGTCTCTCAGAATTATGTGGGGGTCCTGTCAGTGTAAATAAAGATTAAGGAGAGTTTTCTACCCCGTGACTTTTAGCGTACCCTCGTTCATGTCTAAAATAGAATTATACGACCAACACAGCTCCTGCAATCGGCAATATCTATCGGACGAATGTCAATTTAGGTATGTATTTGTTCGGGAGCTTTAGCCATTGACCGTCATTCAGTGTATAATATGGAAGCTCGCTCTTTTGAGTGAGGGAAACCATCCGGGACATGGGGCCAGACATCCATCCCCAGACATCTCTCGGAGATGAGTTGGATCCTCATCCTTCTCATGGAACATCTCGTCACCCCATGACCCTTTCACTTCCGCATCCGTGAACCCTCTAGCTACCTGACACTTCGCGGAAAATGCTGAAATTAATCACTGCCAGCGAGAACACAACTATTTTCGATTCCATTCCCAAGATCAGTCCATTCCGAGCCGGGAAATCCGCGCTACCGGCGTTGCGGAGAATGTGATTAGCTGCTGCGAGATCCATAAATCCACGAGCACTCGTCTTATAGAACCCGTTCACCTTGCTTCAATACTCGCTTCTCTATGCATGCGAATGCTCTTCGATATCGACTACTTTAGTACCCGGTACTGAGATGCTCAGCAAAGGCTATGATACTTCCTTCGTAGATATCGGGCTTCCGGCGCAGATCTCTGCCATGGTAGGCTCGAGCTAGTGTAAAACCCGTTAGATGATTGACCGACGCGCGTCGATTAGAGGCACAGCGCAACTCAGAAGTTCGGAAGCTCGAAAATGCGCGGGTTCCCGTTTCCCTCTCTGACCCTTCCTCAAATTGTGCCTCTCCCCTTTTTCGTCTACGCTCTTGATGATCATGATGATCAGGCCGGGACAGGAGCACAATATGAAAGCGATCAGCTGTGGTGTTGAGTGCTGACTGCTGACAAGGCGACAGACACCAGCTCGGTTTTAAGGGAGCGTGTAATGCGGAGCCCTGACAACACATCAATGGACAGCACGTTGCCCAGCTGAGATTGAAGCACTCGTTGCCCGTAAGTCCGGACCGCGGGAATGGATCTCACTTCGAATTTCACCTCACTCGTCAAAACGCTGCGATCTCGCAGCAAAGCGCTGGGAGACGTCGATGAGCCCCGGAGCCCCCGAACTCAGAAAGAGAAGAGCCGCTTCAATTCTAAAGCGAAAGATGTAGTAAACAGTATCTCTCAGATGAAGGAATTTTTCCTAGAGCATCGGGAAGACTACATAGACCGGAATTTTTTGATATTCAACGGTTCGAAAATGAGTGATTTAGAGCGCGAGGAAATTGATTCCGAAGCCCACAAATTCATTGCCAAGTGCAAGCAAGTCATCGGCAACCTTCGGAAAGAAATAAACATTTGTGCCTCGAGTCCGCAACAGAAAGCTCACCTCACGGCAGTGATTCTGATGATTGAGGAATATCTCCGACTAGTCGGAAGAATATGGTCGAGCCAGAGAGCCTTGCGAATGCGTCAAGCCGAAAGAATGAGGGCTTTCGGTTCTCTGACCGGTGGTCAAACAGTGAGGGAAACTCCCGGCGGGGTCATCGAATCCACCGAGAGCACCGCGCTCGATGAAGATGAATCTTTCGAGAAAGCTTCAGGTAAAAGGTGTATTTTGGAGAATGCGATGTCGAAAAGAAGTCTCCCTTTCCACGAAGATTCGCACCCCGAAGAGTTCAAATCGGTAGAGATCACTCAGGCCGATGTTTTGGTGAGTTGGACTCCAACGTTCTTCGAAAGAACGATTCGCTTATTCGATATCCCGCTGATCGATCGATATTCACTCAGAGAATTTTTCCCAGGCATTAGAGGAAGAGAATACCCGACTCTACGATGAGTTGAACTCGATGGCGGAGCAGGTGAAATTGATAGGCGGTAGAGTCGAAGAAATCTCGGAACTCCAAAAGCAGTTCGTGAATAAGGTCATCGAACAGGACGAGGAGGTGCAGCGAATAGCTCTCAATACGATCCATGCGACGGAGAGCGTCAAAGACGGAAATGAACAAATTCGGCAGGCAATGCAAAACAGCGCCGGAATGCGGGTTTCGATTTTGTTTGTTCTGATCGTGCTGAGTCTCTCTTTGTTATTCCTGGACTGGTACAACCCGTGACGAGCTTTCACTAGGGGAAACGGCATTAGAGGCTGCTGTGGAATTTCTAAACTAAATAAATCTATGTTTTTCAAAGTTCTCGCGAGATGAATAATAATTTCGGTCATTAGACTGTCTCGAAGTGAATTTCCGGAGTCCGGGCCCGAGAGAGATTCTGTATTCCCCCGATTTCGACAGGCATTCCCAGGGGTGAATTTATTCGGAGCTTTCGCTCGTTCATAGAGGCAGCGATCATCGGTACGATTGAAAAGTTCCTCATGTAGTGAAAGTCGGAGCCCCACATCTAGCCAGTAGAACATGGAGCACGCATTTATTTCTCAAACGTGTAAAGCTCACTGATTGGTGCTCCCCGATTAGGAATACGGGAGATGCTCTGGGAACTCTATAGGTAGGATCGAGCTTCGCTTACTCCGACTTATTCCTCACGCGCTAGTGCAGTCCTCAGTGGGCGACCCATTTCAATTTAGCAACCGTTGATTTTTGCGGATGGACGAATGGGCAAGTTAATGCCTGGCAGCGGAGACCAAATTTACACGGCTGCAAACAAGACGCTCAGGTTAGCGCCGGAAACAAGCTCATACCGCACCACTTTCTCCTGTTCCTGCTCGTGGAAGTCCAGGGTATATTTCGAATCAAACGCGAGCGAGTCTGGGAACTCACAATCGGGGGGTGATAGAATGGGCAGGCTGCGTTGGTGCAGTTCGGGAAGTATTTACACGGAGCCGGTTTCGCGTCTTCGGGGGTCGGCATGCCTTCATATCGAAATCAGGGAAATGAGTAAGTCGCAATTCTTCTCTTGGATGATGGAGTTTCTATGATTGCAACACTAAAAAGAGCTATAGAACCCTATATAAAGGGGTTTCGAATTTCCGAGATTCATGGATCCCGCCAGTCGTTGGGATCATTCACTCACCATCGTGTTTGTGGTTGAATTGACAAGTTCTGCTCGAGCACGATTTATCGTAATAGCACGGTGGGTGTCTGAAGTTGCAGACTGAGGCTTTCAGACCACAATGAGGGAAACTGGTACACGGCTGCCCTGGATGTGCGAAGGGGCACGATACGTTGGTGCAGCTCGGGTCGAAATGGCACCGTCGTCGTGGAGGTCTTATCGCCAAATCGGCCTGACCCGGTTTTATGAGATCGTCAAGAGCTGCAAGCCGGTCAGAAAATTATTTCTCGGACTAGAACTGACTGGAGGGCGTTCTTTGTGGGCCCCTCCCGCGCATCAGGTTCATGGCCCGAGTAAGGCCTGTCAAAGGTCGATCTTACATTTCAGAGGTATGTGATCCGCCTTCGCGGATTTTACTCTCTTCTGTGGACTCTCCGATAGCTTCGAATCATCATCCGACGAGGGACTCGGAGCCTCAATCTTCCGTTTCTTGATCTCGCTTAGTCCACAAGCTTCTAGTAGGGGACTTGGTTTGACGATCATCCCTGGTGGAGAAGCCCCGATTTAGAGAATTCGTTCCTCAAGACTCTGCGTTGAGAGCGGGACGCACGCACAAACGAGAGCAAATGATTCTGACTTTGGATAAACTCGGATGCTCGAGGCAGCGGCAGCCCTACCGTTTCTGACAATCACGTTCTTCGGTGTTTCCTCCACCTTGACTGCCGGGATGCTCTGTTTCGGAACATTACCCTCACAAATTTTCGCAGGTGCAGTCTGATCTGGATTCGTCGATCTCGATGGCTCTGTGGAGAATATTGGGGGAATACTGAACAGTGTCATTTTGTGATCTCGAGCTTTTCGAGGTGGTCGGAGCAAACAGCAGCATTCCGGAATTCGGGAGTCGGTCACGATCGGGGGCGAAGCTGACCGCGGGATCGAATCCGGAGCCCTCCTCTCCCTCCCTCCGAGTATGCCGTGAAACGCCGACATGGTAAACGAGCCAGGGAGGAGCTCTAACCTTTCGCGGATTTCGCAGGGACTCTTTCAGGTTCCGGTAGGCCTGTATGCTTTCTATGCTCTGTCGCCTCCTGGACAAAATCCTTGTTTTCTGAGGTGGCATGCTTCTCTTCAAAATTCCTCTTCTCTTTTTTCCGTAACGAAAGTCTCAGGTCCTCGACATGCCCTGTAGGGGGCTTCGCATGGCGGTCGTTCGACAATCTGCAATGAGAAACAAAGAATTCGGTATGCTCTTAACCCTCTGGGTTTCTCCATGAAGAACTGAGCGCATACATCGCTCGAAATTCGGACCACTGAGGTATCGATCGACTCACGTGTTTTCTTCATCCTCATCTTCGTCGCCGAGACTCGGGGGCATTTCATGGAAGCGCTGAGCCATTGCAACTCTGGAAAGAAATTCATGCGATGTCCGAAACGAGGAAGGAAAGAAAATGGGCGAGCTCGATTCCTAACCCTCGATGATCAAGTCGATTAATCACCGGATTCAAGGTCCGCCATCTTATGGAGAAATTCGCAATCGGACGCAAACAATACCTTGAGGCGATTGCGTCAGTAACGTAAGCTCCTAATCTGTCGCGGATGCTGCGTTTCGGTTGTGAATTCGCAGATGAAGGTGGCTCAGTCCTCAAGATCTACAAGGAAGCCGTCATCGTAATGTATTTATCATATCATAATCTATCATGAACCAGGATATCTCTCGCGGCGTTGAAGTTCTCGTATTCCCCTCACAGCCTGTCGTGCTAAAATGGAGATTCTTCCACGCACCTTCTTAGCTGGGAGCCCTTGCTGAATGCTATTGTTCGCATCGAGGATAGCTTTCGCCAATAGCTTGTTCTTCTCAAGGGAATCCCTCGCCATGAGTTTCTTCCTGGGGGCTATTTTCGCAATGCTGCGCAACTGGGGTTTCGATGGATCGTACTCCTCATACTCATCACTTTCACTATCTTGAGTCTTCGCCGACACCGCGGACTTGATGCTGGAGCGCAGCGCACTCGTCGATGAGCGAGTTCTAGAATCGCTATCCGTGTGTTGTCGTTCGCTGTTCTTCTGTCGCTCTCGGTTCGTCTCCTGAATCGAAAAACCATGTGAGCTTTTCGGAATTCTGTGGAGCGTCCTAGATCCCCCGCGAGATCCTGATCCGTTAGAGGTTACACTGACCTTCTCCTCGGCGGCATGCTTCTTCTTATCGCTATGGTTTTTCTCTCCTTTCTTCTCCGATCGATCCTCTTTCCGATCTTTTCCCCGAGTTTTCGTTCCACGCGACGACTCGGGGGAAGCTCGTTTTTTCCTCTCGGTCTTGGGCGGGCTCTTTTCATCCACGGAAGTTCCTTTCCGGGAGCGATCGTCGGCCATTTCGATCTTCTGCCGCGAGGACTCGTTTTTGTGAGCCGCTCCCCTGCTCTCGTCTTTTCTCTTCACCTGCAATGTCGTTTCTCCATGCACTGATGCTGCAGAAGCCTTGTAGAGAATGATCATTCAGAAAGCGATAGGTCACGCACCTCCTTGGCGACTTCTTCGACTCGGTCTCTGAGACGTTTTTTCGTTTTCTCCTCGATCTTCCGCAATGGACTTCTCGATTTCTTGGAATCGATCTTCTTCTTCGAATCGCTGTTATCCTGCAATATTTCGTCAGATCAGTGATCCTCCCCTCCCATCAGCATAATATGTAGCCCTACGTCGAAATATTGGTAGTGCTATCGGAACTGACCGCGAGATGAAGTTTGGAACGCACCTTCGATTCGAAATCTGGGAAATCCCGCGCTTCCTCAGCATTAGGATGTAGGTCAACCTCATCTTCCGAGTCGCCGACGGACGTCCTGTTTTTGCTCCGCTCATCGAATAACTCCAAACGCCTCTTCCCCTCACGGGCATAACTGCGGAAGAGTCGGTTGGAGCATTGAAACAGGCGTCAATTAGGTAGAGACAAGGAAGAGAAAAAATGAATCAGGTTTCCTTCCGGGAGTCTTACCGCTGGAGATGGTCGAGAACTTGATGAAGCCAGTCACAAAACGAAGTGCAGTATTCTCCGAGGAAGAGTTCGAGATCCGCTTTCATCTGATCTTTGGTTTTCTTGTTTGCGATCATCACCATAACGTAATCGGGGAGCTCATCGTCTGTGAACGTTCGAAATTCTAGCTTAGCTCAACAGTGCCAAACCTGGATGCCCTGTGGTTCGAACCCCAGGGAAGTATTCGTCCCGTCCGCAGAGCAGGCCGGTCTCAAGTGATAATTATCGTTGAAGCAACATGCGAAGCTGCCGCATTCGTTTTGTGGGGATCCACGACAGCTCACGACTCACGAGGCAAAGCAACAAACTCACCGACATAACATCCAATATCGACTAGCTTTGACCTGATCGCATTCTGTAAAAGGAAGATGGCGTTATTTCTTGAACTAGACAGGGATCAAAAGATATCCCTAAACTACCGATGTCTTCCAGTGAAGGAGCTGTCCAGCGAACTTATCGCAGAAAACGAAAGCCAGGGGTGCTATCTGCCCTAGCGGCTCCTCTTCCGTACAGCCAACTAGAGGGAGAACTCTTGTCCATTCGAGAAGTGGGCAAGATGTTCGAGAGAGGCGAGCACTCGCTCGACCTTAGAGGAGAACCTCCCATGGACGTTCCCCGTCCTCGAGTCAAAACTACTGTCCGAAGTTTGGGGTCACATCTCTCAAGAGCTACAGATCGAAGTTATTCCGATCTCGAGATGCTCGCGAGCCACCCCGACCGTCCGGTAGACCTCTGAGACATCGAAGAGCTCGCCACTATGGCTCCCCGTAGCTCAACAGCCTGGGACACGGCGGAATTACAGACTATCGTGCCGTTGAGAAATCACAGGAGGGCTTAGCTCCCTGTCGGAATATTTGCTCCGTCCGAACAACACGGAAGTGCGGAAAGCCGATGCAGTCGGCTGTAGCCGACCAACGATGCTTCTTGGCGTATTACAGCCTATTGCATTGGAGTCTCCTTCAGGATTCGATTTTACTGCACGATGAGAGAGTCAAGTGCACCCTAGGATAACTCCGCAAGGTCTACTCGATCAACCTACTCGAATCCTCTGGCTCACATCCTGGCCGCTCGGCTCTGCAGCCATGGTTCAAGGTGTGTGTAAACCTGCTATACAAAAGATTCTCTTGTTCAGAACGCTGTCAGGACAGGATTCAACTCAGGAACATCTCGATCGATAACAACAAAAACTGAACTTTCCGGAACCACCGGAGCAATGTAAAACAGCAGGCAGTCAACAGCAGCCGGACGTCGTCGAAGGCAGCTTCATCAACAATACGACGACGCGCTCTCTCTCTCAATGTTTGCAAACAACTCCCTTTAAATAGTCCTACCCGAATTCGCCGCCATTCGATCTGGGGTTCGATCCGCTTTCCGGTCTTCATAGTCAGGGCTCGAATCCAGCCTCTAGCGGAGACGTCCACGAGAGAAGAACGTCCGCTGTCGCTCCGAGACAGACTGCCACGAATAATACATATGCGACTCGAAGAGGCGGGGGAATTTGAAGCGCACGACCCAGTGCCTCTCTTCGAGCGAGTGTGCGCGGACCACGCGGACCGCGCGCGAAGAGATTGTTCTGTCCCGATCATCCTGGGTCCTGCTCCCTTTTGATTGCGGCCATGGTTTCGCTCCTCATATGAGGAATACTCTCTTTACCTATGGAAGCCATCAGTCCATCGCCTGCCTAGTTGGAGATCTCTGATTTCCCGATATCGCCGGTAGCGCTTTCCACCCCGGTGTTGTTGACGTCTGTTATAGTCTGGGAGTTCGAAAGGAGATTTCCTCGGGAATCCTGTCTGGTTCCCAAACGTGAGTATTCCTACCCGAAGACAGTCTTCAGGGGTCGGAAATCCGGACTCCCTGCAGCGGGCAAGCTCCCTGTGCTCGGCGCCGGCTGACCCGTTCGCTCTCTGTCCTACCCGATCACGCGCGGGTGAAAGTTCTGCAATGTTCCGAGGATGACTAACTGCTATTGCGAGCCTCAGGACAGGAGCGAAATCTCGACTCTCCTCGTGTTGCTTACCCCTTGCCCCATGAGGGCATGTTCGTCAGAGAAAGACTCGCGCTGTAGTTCCCATGCCTTAGAGCACGAATACTCTACAGCTCCTTCTCATCCCTCAGATGTTGCGACAGTTCGTGGTTCGATTGACCCCGCAGATAGGGAAAGTGACAAGGATGTGCCTGAGGACAAGCGCAGCGATGAGCGGTCTCAAGAGTCCGATTCAGCCCACCGGTGAGTCGATTGATTATTGCTTTGTCTTACGCTTCTTCCCTCGTTATGCTATTCCTCTGGGCTAAATCGAGTTCAATGTTTCTCAAACGAAGTCCTGAAGTCGATAAGAGAAGCACCGTCCCCGATCCCGAAGCTGCCATCGCCCAAGATGAGTGTTCAGAAGAAACGAGCGATTAAAAAGAAAGCTCGAGGAGTGAGTTTACACCGTTGAGCTCTTATCAAATATCATTGGTTCAAATAATGAACCAGGTCTCCTGTGTGGATCTAGTTGATTCTTGGACCCTGTCCGTGACGAATGATTCCTTCCAGGCGAGCCCGAATATCTTCGCGTACTCGACATGCGAAGAGTATCAACTCGATGTGATCCGCAACAGGCTCGCCGACCAGGTAATCATGGAGCTTTTCTCAGAGATGCGACGCCTGAAAATGGAGCCCGAGTGTGCTCGAGAGACCACTCTGTGTCCATGTGGCAAAGAGAAGTATGCCCACGAGTTAGGAATTAACCACGGCTTCTATCCGTCCGAAGGGGTTGTACGATGTTCGGGAACTACCAGAAGAGACAGAGGCTCTGCACGCGAAAGCCCGATACGTCGTTGATGCTCAACACAGGGACATATTTTTCTTCAAGGAAGGTCATAATCTCGACACTATTCTCGAGGCCTCCGATCGCTCCTTCTCAGCGTCGGGAGAATGCTTAGGCTCATCGTTGGACGTAGATACTCTCTCAGAGCGTATACCGATCCTTTGAGAGAGGAGTCAAGGCAGGTTTTCAAATTTTTATGCATTGCAGGTACGGTCGTGTTCTGGAATTTCACTGAAATCGAGGCGCGTACCGTGCTCAAACTCCTGAAGGGTTGCGAGACGGGACCATATGACGAGGACATGGTGGAGGAAGAGCTGGAAGTTATGGAGTTCCAATTCCACAAGTGAGACCAGAGCTTCGCGTGTGGTGACCGCCGCGGGTTCCGTGATAGAAGCCGGAAGATAGGAGTTCAAATGCTCTTCATCCATTCATCCATTCATTCTTGCGGTGACTCCGATTTTCCAGTGCCAAAACCAGAGTTACAAACGGCAAGGTGCTATTGAGCGCAAACGAGCCCGAGGAGCCCGACGCCAAGGTGGAGAAACAAGCAGATGTTCTGGAGATGTACGCTTTCTCCAACGGGATCGCCTTGTCCGTCAAATTGGCGATATGGGAAGCTGTACTAGAGAAATATGTCGACAGCATAGAATGCATGCTCGAGGTATGCAACTGTTCTCTCTCTGTCTCATATGTGTCAGATGCATCGCTCTTTCCCGGGTCTCATGAGGCGATCGCCCACCATTCAGGACATTCGGCACGGAAGGAAACTCGCAGCGACTCGCGACCATGTTTTCCGGAAAACTGGCGAGCTCTTCGCCCTGAGACACAGTCTCAATCTGTCGTCTGACTTCTTGGATACCCCAGATTTCTACTGGGACCGTGCCGATCTCGAGTCGCTGTTCACTAAGGCCATACGATTATATTCCATCGAGCGGCGCACCAGAGTAATGAACGAGAAAATCAATCATTGTCAAGAATTGATGGAACTGATAAGTCATCATCTCGAAGACAAGCACCACGTCAGGTGGGATTCCTAACTCATTTTGGGCGGACGGACGATAAATCATGAGGCTCCTCAGATTTCTCCCGATTATTCGATCTAGTCTCCCTCAGAGGTTACAAGTGGTAGAGCTCCTCTTTTCCTTCCGCAGGCTGGAGCTGATGATTATCATTCTGATTGTGATCGAAGTCATCTTCGAATGCGTTCACTACGCTGAGCGATACCAACAAGAGGAAGAGTAATACGCTCATGGACACGAAAACCTCAATAAATGCGCTAATGTTCTCGGAAGCTCTTCGCGATCATTCCTCCCGCAGGTCTGAGGTGGAAGGATTGACCGTGATCGCCCTTTTCATCTTCAATTTTCACATCCCCAGTGGGGGGAGCACTCGAGATCCAAACCACCTCCCTTACGCTGTGCACATCGATCCCGAACCACGTCGTAGTTCGATTTCCCTTTCGATCGTGAATTTCTCTTCTTCTCCCTACGTATTTACACTGGCGTTATGAGTTTCTGTAAATCTTTTTAGGGGTTGTACGTATGTAGAAAGAGTGTTACTTCACGAGGGACGTAGGATACCACGCCGTAGTAGCGACTCCCGCGGTCAGCCTTTTCAAAGTCCGCGTCATAGTGCGCTGCCAGTCTCTTTTTCTTCCCTAGAATCTCAACAGATATTTTGAGAAGAAAAAAACGGCGATTCTTGTGGGCGGAGATGCAAGTCACCGGAGAATAATCGCCAGGTGCCGTACAGCAAAGCTCGACGTGTTCTGGAACGACTCCATTTAGTTGAGTGTAATGCCGCGTATGCTTCGACTATATTAATTGATCAAAAAGAAATCAACCAATCTGATCGTGTAATATCTCATCTCTCGATTCAGGACTGATGGATTATGATGTCTGATCCCTGTCCCACGTAAAGATCAAATCACCCGAACGACATTCGAACTCCCCGCGTTCGAGAGCTTGCCTGCTACTGCCTTGATCCGAAAGTAAGAATTCCAAGAGATCCTATGGCCGACGAAGGAAGCCAATCACTCATCGACCCTCGGAAAACTTATGGGACTTCCAGCTTCTGACCAGGCTTTGCAACCGCGATAATTAAGCGCAATCGCGTTTTTTCTTCATTATGGGACTTCATGGGGGACAGCGGATAACCGCAGTCAATAGGCGCCGTTTTTCATGGAATGTTTCACACCGCTCCCGCCCATCCCGACTCGGAGCAGCGACGGTGCGCTCTGTTTTCTGCAAGTTCTGCGAAAGTCTTCGTGGTGTCCATCGAGAGTCGAGAGTACAGATGCGTCCGCCCCCCCTTCTCCGTTCCCCCATGAACGGTTCAGACCGGTCGCTCGTGAGTCCTCGAGGAAGGGGCTCCCCGATCTCCTTAAAGTCTCAGAGCGCCCGAGCTCCCATTTGCAGTCGTTCCGGATCCATGCGAGATCGCCCTTGTCAGACTCTCTTTTAGAGCGCGCCGGAGCAGACGACGCTTCTCAGTTTGTTTACAAAAGATCTCTGCTCGCGTTGTCGTCGTTTTCCGGGACGAGTAATTGTGGAGACTGAGAAGAATTCTCGAATGATAATTCGACCTCGCGGTCGAGCGAATCGCGACTCCTGCCCAGGGAAAGCCGAGGGATGGAGCTCATGTGAGATCGTCAGTCGCTTCTCCCCGTGAATTATCGGAGCAGGAAGCGCCCAACCTTCCGGATGAAGTTCAGCGTCGGGTAGGACCTGCGCCCGGGTAGTCCGGATAGAAGAGGATTTAATTCCTTCATTCCCCAAGATTTGTACATACAACGTGGGAAGATGTCCGAGAAATTGTCTCCGGTCAAGCGCTCTTCGCGGACACCGAAATTGTCCGCGAAAATGATAGCTCTGGAAGCTGAAGTCAGTCAGAAGAAGCGTCAACGACCTAGCGAGCCCAAGGAGCCGAAAGCCTCTTCCCCTCCAGTGAGCACGCCAGTGAAACCGCCGAAATCGAGAACTCCATCGAGTTCAGCATCCAATCGCAAACGGAAAAGCTCGAGCTCGCAGAAGAAATCTAGATCCACTCCACTTCGGACGCAGAAAGACAGTTCTCAGAGCTTCTCGGATGTCGACGCAGCCTCTAGCGGCCAAACCTCGCCCCTCAAAAGTCTGTCCGAGAGCATGATGTATGAAGAGGAGAATGACCTGGACGTCACACAGTTCACAGATTCAGGTGAAACTTCTCGCAATGTTAGAAGCCTTATTCTCGAGGAATAATTTTCCTGTCCCTGTACTGTTCCCCACATCAGCCCCCTTCCTATCCGACTGATGGCAAGTTTCAACTCTCATCTCGAACTCGATTCCTGCACTTCCAGGTCCTCTCGTGGTTGACGATACATCCAACACAACGTCGACGACGGCTTTTCCCCCTTACCTCGGTTCGAACATGATGAGTTTCGACAAGAAACTGAAAAAACCAAAGACGGAAGAGAACAGCGACGAGGAAGCCGAAGAGAAATGGCTGCAAGCGTTGGAGAACGGGAAACTCGAGGAAATCGATTCCGAATTGAAATCCATGAAGGATCCGAAGTTGATGACCGCTCGGCAGCGAGCCGTCATTGAAGCTAAACAAGCCAAAGTTGAACAATTACAGAAGTTCCATGAAATGCAGGAAGCCTTGCGAGACCAGCTCGCGACGGAAGTTCTGAGCGATGAAATTCTGGAGAAGAAAGCTTTGAAAGCGGCGAAGAGGAAACAATTGGCAGAGGAGAAGAGAGACAAAGAGAAGAAGGATACGATAAAACGGCTTCTCAAGAAAGCCGACTCCCGGCAGAAGCTTAAGAAACTACAGAAGCAGAAAGCGCAATTGATACCTAAGGTTTCCTACCGCTTCACCTCTGAGGGTGTTACGGTGAGTTTCCCAGTCGAGACACCTCCCGAGTCGCTGGGTCTCGACTTGACCCCGAGGATAGTCCAGTATCCGTCTGAGGTACTGTGCAGTAATCCTGGCTGCACACAAGTGAAAAAGTATCAGTGCAGCTCGAACGGTTTCCCGGTCTGCAGTCTCAACTGTTATCGACAAGTTGCACCTCTGCCACCCTTGTCGCAGCTACTTGATGTGGCGACTGTTTCGGCCAACGTTGAGATTGGCTGAGGATCCAGTGTGAGTTTTTCGGTCATTGTATAGGAGCTGGTTCTCAAAACCGATTCATAAGATAAAATAAATTCTGCGAACAGGGCGAGTCAGGAAAAGTTCCGAATTCGGTATTCTCGTACAAGCAGCCGGCCGCCGACCTCTTCGTCGCCGCAAGGATTGGTCTCAGAGTGGACATTGGTAGCTCTTCTCGACGGTACTGGCTGGAGGAGGGGAGTCTGAGGACGAGTTTTTCCCCCCTTCTTCCGAGATTGGCGGGTCACACCGGTTGCTTACAGGATATGATGGCCAACATGCCGAAGCGTCACGGCGCGGTATTTCTCGACACAATGCCTTCCGGAATCTCGGATCGCTCCATCGATCTATGTATACATCCTCTCAGAAGTGCATCGAGATCACCCGTGAGCAGCGAGCTCCCTTGATTGATCAATGATGGATTATAATTTATCGTGTTTTTATTGGCTCATCGAAATCGACAGCTCGGTATTCGCAGGTATTGAAGACAATCCGCCCGAAAATTCCTTGGAACCGCTAAAGACAATCGGGACGAGATATTTGGCCAGCTATCTCAAGTCTCCTCAGAAGGCGATATCGATCGGTCTTCCTCCGTGGCATGGACAACTCATGCCCAAGCTTCGATCTGGATTGATTTGCTTTTCTGCATTTTTTCTACCGTCTCTTTACCCAAGATACGTTCAAAAGTCTCTAGAACATCTCCAACCATCTTCGCAGCATTCCCGCAGATGTAAATGGCGCAGGGTTCCCCGGACTCCGATAGGCTCTGAAGGAAATCCTGCGAATGCATGCTCGGTTTGAGACTCGAATCTGCTCCGATCCTCAGATCTCTCCGATCTCTCACTCAGGTCTCACTGGTGTTTGGAAATTCGTTTATGATACGAAAAACTCACCGAGCGCTCTGAGATCCGCTGCTGCACGTAAATTTTATGGGCCTGGTCGCGACTGAATGCTGTGACTACTTCGAGATGACCACTCGCTTCGAGCTCTCGCCATTCGTCAGCGAAGAAATAATCTTCTGAAAATTCGAAGAGATCCAATGGAGTCGTCACGTTCTACGGAAAACATGATATCGAGGTTCATCTCGTCGGATCCTCCGGAACAACGATGCTTACTGTCAGAGTTGCGACATCCAAAGAACAGGGTCATTGGAGATCCTTGCCGAGCGACCTGTTCTTGGATGAAAGCTCGGAATGGAGCCACAGCCGTTCCAGGGCCTACCATGACTAGATGACTCTTTGGATCGATGGGGAGACTCAATGAGCCTGGAAGAAATTACGAGGGTGAGACCAGTGCTCAGGGACTACCCCGCCCTGATCCATTACCGGACTCCGATATGCGGGGGCTGGAGCAATATTCTCACCTTCCCTGATGTGCATGAGAATTCTTTCCCCGGGTTGGAGCGCTTTCAGATACGAAGTGCAGAGACCGCTGCGAGGCTTTCTGATCGCTGTTTTGAAATTCACGACTGCATAAAGCATATGCACTTCACCAGGATGCTTTCGAGCACTGTTAGCTATGCTGTAGTACCTGGGGGCGAATATCGTGATTGAAGGCGAGGGAGAATCATCCTCACATGAAGGAATATATCAAAGCTTCGGAGGGGAAGATTTCTTCCTGAATAATCACCGCGGTCGGATCGCTGGGATCAGAGTCAGCAAGTCTTCTAGGCAAAGCCTCTCCGAGATGGAAGGGAAGTCTTGAAAAACTTCCAGAACCGTCCGCTTAGGTCTGATGGTGTAATCCACGAGGTCTGGTTGACCCTCCGCTCGACTGAACTCGTCCAATTTCTCCCAATATAGAGCCTCGTCACCGTTCGAGCCGTCCCCTTCCCTCTTGCAGAAATATTTGAAACAGTCGAAAAACGAACGTTTCGGCACTGAGTTGAGATCGAAATGTTTCTCAGCCAACTCTCTGAACGTCGTCGGTACGGTCAAGTGTTGAGGTAGAGCGGCGCTTCCTGGAAAGAAGCTTCGCGATCGATTGCGATCCAGAGGGGCCGAAGATGCAGTCCTGGGCTAGGGAAAGTACAGCAGCGTTGTTTTGTGTCAGACACTTACCGCGCCGCAGTTCAACCGCCGCATCCGGCTCGATGTGCGCGAACAGTCTCAAAAATTCATCGATGTTCTCCTTTGTGTTTTTCGGCAGGATAACAGCCGCGTCGCCAGGAGAGAACTTGGAATCGCACTCTACGGTGAGAAATCTCACGTCCTGGAAGTGCTCCTCAGCGGTCACTCTTCCATTGGTGATCACCCGGCATTCCTTATAGAGGGCAGGAATGGGGAGAGGTACGGGCGCTGCAAGCGTCTTAATTACTGAGAACCTGCAGATTAATGGAGAAATCGGGCCATCAGAAAAATTTCGGCGAGACTCTGCATCTGGTGCTCGTAGTCGACTTGAAATTCCATTGTGATAATAGGGAAGCTCAACAGTCTACAACATCGCCGATAACTCACTTCGGTGGCGGTTTCGATTCTGGTAGCGGGAAGCCAGGCCCTCGAAGTGACTCTGAGGATTGCCAGAATTCTACCAGCCAAGGATCTATCAAACCGTCGACACCGAAAGCGTGCTGCTCATCGGCGTAAACGGGCTTCGTCACGGGAATCGCTCCGAGCTGAATCATTCGATTGTTGACTTTTCTCGCGGCATAATTGAACTTCTGATACGAAGAGTCGCCAAGGCCGCAAACCGCGAAGTGTATGTGACTGTAAGAACACACAATGATGAAGAAGCTCCAGGCCTGTGAAAATTATTCCTCTTATCACGAGCAGTTCCCTCTATGTTACTCTGCGGATCGAAGCTGAAAGACAATCTACGGCGGCGCGGCGCCCTCGGAAGAGGGACACGACCTCTCCTTCTCCGAAGGAGGTGCAGGCATCTCCACGAGAAAGATGGTAAGTCTCAAAGGTCCAATTCACTCAGCGGTCCAACGTGGTTCCATCGAGCGGCAGAAAGGAGAAGCGGCTTCAAATTCTGCAACGCAAGCGGAAGGATCGGTGGATCCACGCTCGCTTTCGGGACTTTCTCTGCTGTGAGGTGCAGAGTGTGGCAGGCGTGTTCGGGAGGTTTGAGAAGCCCTGATTTACATCGAAGCTCTGCGCCGCGCCGAGCCTTGCAAGTCCCATAGACTCAATAGCGCTGCGGCGCGCCATGACGCTCAACCCTTGAGTCTATTACCGCGCGCCGCGTCCTGAATACGGCGCACAGCTCTGATCTACATGAGACGAACCTGAAAAGCTTATCTGGCAACGCTTTCCTCATGATGCGTTGGAAGAATTTCTTCATGTTGTCCGGCTGGTCTCCTTGCCCCGCTGTCGCAATCACGAATAAGAAGAACGAATCGCGCAGCATCTCTTCCATCGGATATTCATCGCAAGCCAACACTGTAACGTCGACGTAATGTCGGCGCATAGCCTCGCGGCCGATTCGTTCCGCGCAGTCCTCAGCGGTACCTTCAAAGGATGAGCTTTGCTCAGCAAACTTATTGGAGCATGCTTGGAATCGACCAGTTTCTCCGGTCGGAGTAAGCATTAGAGAGCTCTCAAGAAACATTACCGGTCTGGCTCCCGTAGAGTATTACGAGTCGAGGTGGCTTAGCCGCGAACATCCTTCGCGATGTTTGCACGGCTTAAGGGGAATGGAGAGCTTCGGGATGAACGGAAAGCCCTTGATTCGAGAAGCTCCAGGGGAAGGATAAATCGAACACGAAATTCTGTCACATGGACAAGGGACCGGCGCGCACGTTTTTTTTGTCGAGAAGCGTACTCAAGGCGCGGCTGTGTACGGCAGAGGGCGTCTCAGAGTTCTTTGATTCTATTCCTTTCGCGCGAACATGCAAAGAAGAAGGCAAGTCGATTTCTTCCAGGATGGAATCATCAGGAGACACTTCATAGAATGATGTTGATGATCTCTAGGTGGCTGATGTTCCCCGCAAAGGGCTTCTCGAGCCTGTCCGTCACTCTTAGGACGCATCTCTCAGAACAAGACCCCCTCACAAGAATTCGGTGTTCCCGGAAGGACTTCAGCATTCCGCGGCAACGCCGCATTCCTCCTGAATATTCCAAATGGAGGGCATAATCGACCACTCTTCGACCCGCGAGACTTCATGGTGGCTTCATTGTCCGTGCTGGCCATTGTTTTGTCTTTCCGTCCTCTTCCATCCGCTTCGCGCGCCACATGTAGCAGAATTATCAAGACGCCACGGCGATCGTCTCCGAATACGGTTTACCTGATGATATGATGTGTGATATGTGTGATCCCAGAGGAGGGGGCACTCAAGAGAACTCGAGGAGAATGACCGGAAAAAAAAACAAATAATAATGCAAAATAATACGAGCAACCGTCCCTCAGCTTGACTTCGATGGTCGCTCTTAGGAATTTCGAAGATCTCAGCCTGAATGAAATTATTTGGAGCACTTTCAGAGTGATTTCGGTGCATTCCTCGCGACATATCGAAGAACATAAGCCCCTGTCTCGCATTCCGGAATACACGGTGGGAAGTCGCTCACTTCTTAAAAGGGACGCAAGAACCCACCTCGAGTGCTCCTCGCACCATAAGTCGCAGTACTGAATCAGACGTGTATGAGAGCACTTCTCATGGGTTCAAAGTACCCAGGAGACTTCGCGACGACGCGTCGTTTCCCCGCCAATGCTGTCCCTTCGTTCCCTGAGCTATTCTTTGGGGAATATTGGTGTGGTCAGGGCGTGAACCAGAGCTGGAACATTGATGTTAGGTGCACTGCATAGATAGCGCTAATTCCGAGTCCCCAACGAAGTGTCTCTCAGAAGACTCTCGGGGTATCAGAGAGAAGCGATGAGTGCTGGAAAGCTTGACGTTTCTGAAGCCCTGGATAGAAGAGAGTCTGATCAATCGCGGACGCGAAGGCTCACATACCCGTCGGCATCTATGTAGATTTTATTGGACGCCAAGCCGCCACGAGACTGGGGCGATGGTTGTCTGAATGTACACGCAGCCGCGGAATCAGCAGGAGCATCGCGTTCATCATACAAATTAATGAGCAACAACGAGAGGACCCAATTAGAACATCTCAACTGGGATCGGACCACCCGTGAAAGAAGCCTCGGATAGGCAGAGCATGTAATGTATCTTTCCCTTTCTCTCTATGAAGGACATTAGAATGAGAAAACCTCAGTTTGTTTGAATAAACCACTGTCTGGAGAAACCTCTGAAGAGTGCCAGAGTGTCAGCGCCTGAACTCTAGTCTCCTCACTGGTGAAATCGTGCCGCTGCGGAAACGTTTGACTTCCTCCACCTTTTACCCACGAGCATTGACCAGTTTTGGTCAAACCCTTGACTTAGTGATCGCCTCGAAAAGTTCACGGAGTGAGAGTCGAAGTCCTCCTGAGCCCGCAGAGAAAGCAGCAGGGCTCCGGGACTTCTCGAGCAGTCGTTGTTTACCAGCAGAGATCATCATCACCACCACCATGCTCGTCTGTTGCCGCTGTCGATGAGCGAATAGGACTTCTATACGCGTTTCATTGGTTCCTATTTGCCATTCTTCGCCCTCCTTGTCGCTCCCAGGGAGCTCGAGCTGATCCCTCGGCGTCCTTCGTGGATCTCGAGGAACGCGAGCTCATCTTTCGGCGTTCCCGGGAAATCTGATGAGAACCGCTGGAGTGGGCGCTTAGAATCTCGCTCGAACATTTCGTTCCATTCATTCTTCTCGAAGCAGCATTCGAGCTCTGCACGCTCGACCAGCACGTTGGTGAGTTCACATCATGAATCAATCGAAGCCATTGTCAGAGTTGCTGAAGAGCAAGGACGACTCGGAACCGAAGAAGCAATCTCGTGAAGAGTGGCGACAGCAAAGAGAGCTCGAGGAGGCAAGAAAGCTCGGAAATGCTCCTGCTGCGGTTGACGAAACCGGAAAGTGAGTACAATACCTCGCTCAGGTAGTTAGTGCAAGCGCGAGGCACATACGTCCCGGATATCGTATTCTGCTGCACCGCATTGACAGTTTCTCTTCACCAGAGATATCAATCCACACATTCCACAATACATCTCGACAGTACCATGGTACGTGGGAAGCAGCGGTCCCACTCTCAAACATCAGAGACCTCAGCCGGAGAAGCAGGCGAGTTTCTCCTCTATCCACGAGAGTTACATCAGAGGAACTTCTACCGCTAGAGCCACCAAATGGAGAGAAGGTAATTATGATTCCCGACCGCATCCCTCATCTGCAGGATTTCGACCGGAATCAGCTGATTCACGGTTCACTTTCCATAATCTGCAGGAGCATGTGAGAATTGCGGGGCGATGGGCCACAAAAGGAAAGATTGCTTCGAACTCCCGCGAAGAATCCCAGCAAAATTATCGAACAAAAACATCGCCTTCGATGATGTGGTGCAGCCCTCACTAAACATGAACTTCGACGGAAAGCGAGACAGATGGAACGGGTGAGTTTGCGGGTCGAATCGAGCTTAACGCCACCTCTCGCGTCATCGATTGCGTATGCTCCAGTAAAATGAACGACCGCTGCATCCTTTTTCCAGGTATGACCCGTCACACTTCAAAGAGGTTGTGGATGAGTATCGCCGTGTGGAAGAGGCCAAAAGACTCTTGAAAGAACAGAAATTGAAAGAAGAGAACGACGTCGGAGCAGGAACCTCGGAGCCCTCAGCCAACAACGAAGACTCCGACGATGAGGACAAATACGCGGACAAGGTGAGTTTGTGAGAGCCCTCCCCGTCGAGCTTCCGATCGGAGCGAATCTTATGGTGCTCCGAAGCAAGATGTGAACTCATCCCCCAACAGATTCCCGCCAGAAATTTGGGAAGCTCAAATTCCTAACGACTTTCATGTTTCCTAAGATCGACATGCCAGGCACGAAAGTCGACTCCAAGCAGCGGATAACAGTGAGGAATCTCCGAATACGAGAAGACACGGCGAAATATCTTCGCAACCTCGATCCTGATTCAGCTCACTACGATCCTAAAACTCGATCGATGAGGGACAACCCGTACAAGAACACTGGGAAAACGTCGGATGAAGTGTCTTTCGCCGGAGAGAATTTCGTGCGTTTCAGTGGTGACACAAAAGAGCTGCTCCAGGCGCAAAGTGAGTTATTAGCGCAAAGGGAACCACGGTCCGATTCGAATGAGTCCCTTCGATAGCGGGACTTTCTGGAGGTCCACGATGACGGGTCATTGGTTAAGAGACCGAATATCTCGAGTAAGAATCTCAGCCTCAAATTCTGTTCCTTGCAGCTTTCGCCTGGGAAGCCGATAAGAGCGGGGTCAATATCCATCTTCTCGCTGAACCTACCAAGGCGTCGATGCTAACCAAGGAGTTCAAAGAGAAAAAGGAGCAAGTTCAACAAACCATCAAGACGTCAATTCTGGACAAGTATGGCGGCGAAGAGCATCTCAAAGCACCTCCGAAGGAATTAATTTTCGCTCAGAGTGTAAGTATCAGGAGCGACCATCTGGAATCCGCAGAAGTCTCCCATATAAATTAATCGTCATCATAACTATCACGGTCCGTTTGCTGCGAAAAAAGCTTGATTCGACCGCGGTGGGATTCTCCGCCTTCAGGTTACCCTTACCGAGTAGTTCATGCACGGTAGTGAATCAATGGTGAATCCGTGTTCAAGTCTCATCGGAACTAACTGAGTGAGGTTCCAAGAATTGATTGAATAGGATGGCTTTTCAGGAACACTACGTCGAATACTCCCGGACGGGCCAGATAATCAAAGGAGCTGAGCGGAAAATCATTCGCTCCAAATACGAAGAGGATGTTTTCATCAACAATCACACGACCGTTTGGGGCTCCTATTGGGACAATTTCAAATGGGGATACAAATGCTGTCATTCGACCGTTAAGAACAGCTATTGCACTGGAAGCACGGGCAAGCTCGTTCGCGACAGCGGCTCGGCCCTCATCAAGCGACCGGATCGAGACAGCGACAGCCAGCCCAGTCAAGATTCTGTCTACGATGACGCATCAGAAAGGCGAGGTACGTAAATAATTAATCATACTTCAGGCAAAGCTCATACTCCGAATTAGCAGAGAGCTTGTCCGTGTATGAGACTTCAAGTGGTCTAAAGATGCCGGTCAAGTTGGCGTGCCACTGTGATCGAGCTTCTGTGAGGCTCAGTTGAGGGATCACGGAGTGCCGAAGACAGCTCGGTTCGTTCCCTCCGGTGTCGGGATGTGCCCGCTAGGTCTATACCTCCCCCCAGTCTGTTGGGGCTGGTTCAGCCCGAAATTCCGGAAACGGGACAAACCGGCCGATTGTCTGGTAAGCTCAGCTCTGGAGGGATGCAGAGATGCGACTCGTCCATGAGCACAATGAGACCACGGGTGCATCGACTGCCATGAGTGTGTGTGAGCGTCGAAAAGGGTTCAACGGGGTCCACTCTTAGAAAAATGGTGACCGCATCAAACCTATGGAGCATGAGCAAAAGTCCTCCTTCATTTCGCAGAACCCGTTGCGGAGTCCTCGCAGGAGCCGACCACCTCCGCAGATGTTCGGGAATCCGTTGCGAAATTGGCTTCGGACGAAGAAGACAAAGAAAGTGAGAGCAGCGGAGAGTCGGGGGACAGCGATTCGGACTCGGAAGAAAAGAGACGGCGGAAGAAGCGTCGAGAGGAGAAGTGGGTATTCATTCGAGGATTCTTTCAACCATTATAGCTCTTACACATTCACACACAGCGATCTCAACGAGTACCCGGAATTCTAGGAAAGCGAGGCGCAAGGAGAAGAAGCGCAGAAACAAGAAGCACAAGCGCGAGAAGGACACGAAAGAAAAGAAGATCGTTAAAGCCATGCGCCAGTTCGACGAAGACCAGAAGCAGGAAACCGATGAGCGCAAGCGAAATTACAACTCCATGTACGATGGTAAAGCGCCAACGGAAGAAGAGATGGAAGCCTATTATCGTAAGAGGAGTCGTCCAGATGACCCAATGGCAGCGTTCTTGGGCTCGAAATAGAACTTTCTTCTGAGCCGCACGATTGTACAGTAATAAATTCGTACATTATTGTAAATAAACTAGTTCGCTGTGAATGTATCGGAGTTTTCGTGTTGTTGCTCTTCATCATCGTTACCAACCGGTTCTTCCCTGGGGTTGCGCTTGAACCCTGGTTGAGTGCCCTTCGCTCCCGACGTATTTGAATGTAGTCATGAGCGTGCAGCCTGAGTTCTCTAAGCTGGTATTTCCGCAGTATTTCCGATCCGTGCAGCATCGAAGACTGGTTCGAGAGCGATGTTTGTCCTGCCTGCTCGAACTCATATTTCTCAGTTGCTCGATGCATATTTTCCTCTTCACACTGATGGTCCTCATCGACTTCGCAAGGCTCCCTCGGCTCCCGAAAAGCGAAGCAGCGATGTGTCAGTCAATCGCCATAGCCGATATCCGGGGATGCCAGATTCCGTGAGCGAAGGCTCCGCGGTTTCCTGGACTTGGGCGCAGGGAGTCTGCAATCATTAGCCCGAGATTCAAGAAGCCCAGAATTTCGCGGCAACGCCGTATTCTCCCCGAATATTCTACATGGGGGGCATAATCGTCCACTCTTCGACCCGCGAGACTTCATGGCGGCAGAAATCATTGTCCGTGCTGGCTATCGTTTTGTCTTTCCGTCCTCTCCAATCCGCTCCGCGCGCCACCCGTAGCAGAATTATCAAGACGCCACGGCGATCGTCTCCGAATACGGTTTACCTGATCCATTGAAATGATGTGTGAACCCCGAGGATGGGGCACTCAAGAGAACTCAAGGAGAATGGCCGGAAAAAAGCAAGAATGATGCCAAATAATACGAGCACCCTCCCCCAGCTCGGCTTCGATGGCCGCTCGTAGGAATTTTGAAGTTCTCAACCTGAATGGAATTACTTGGAGCATTTTCAGAGTGCTTTCGGTGCATTCCTCGCTGCATACCGAAGAACATAAGCGCGGTCCGATTGGAATAGGTCCCTTCGATAGCGGGACTTTCTGGAGGTCCAAGATGTCGGATCATTGGTTAAGAGACCGAATAGCCCGAGTAGGAATCTCAGCCTCAAATTCTGTTCCTCGCAGCTCCCGCCCGGGGAGCCGATAAGAGCGGGGTTAATATCCATCTCCGTGCTGAACCTACCAAGGCGTCCATGCTAACCAAGGAGTTCGAAGAGAAGAAGGATCAAGTTCGACACACCATCAAGACATCCATTCTGGTCAAGTATGGCGGCGAGGAGCATCTCAAAGCTCCTCCTGCCGAATTAATTTCCCCTCAGTATCAGGAGTGACCGATGTAGTGACCGAGAAGTCTCCGATGTAAATTAATCATCATCATCATAGCTAGTAAAGGACTTCGGGTTGTCGGACAGTTCAACGTTCAACCATCGATATCTCCAATCAATAATTTATTCTCTGGAGCCTCGCTTCTTATATAGGCACCATCGTTCTCCCCGACTTTTACCCTGATCCCTCCGGGAACAGTTGTTTTCCTCCTCTCGCGGCATTCACGCCCGGTAATTCCGAACTCTGACCCCACAGAACTGAAAATCTTCGGAGCTGCACGCGGACAATCGTGCAGTAGGCTCTCAAGTTCCAAAGTCTTCCGAGCTCGTCGTATCCTTCCCATCTCCATTGTCTGGTAACCGCAGCTCTGGAGGGATGCAGAGATGCGACTTGTGCATGAGCACGATGAGACCACGGGTGCATCGACTGCCGAGAGTGTGTGTGAGCGTCGAAAAGGGTTCAACGGGGTCCACTCTCAGCAAAATGGTGACCGGATCAAATCTATGGAGCATAAGCAAGAGTCCTCCTCCATTTCGCAGAACCAGTCGCGAAGTCCTCGGAGGAGCCGACCACCTCCGCAGATGTTCGGGAATCCGTTGCGAAATCGGCTTCGGACGAAGAAGACAAAGAAAGTGAGAGCAGCGGAGAGTCGGGGGACAGCGATTCGGACTCGGAAGAAAAGAGACGGTGGAAGAAGCGTCGAGAGGAGAAGTGGGTATTCATTCGAGGATTCTTTCAATCATTATAGCTCTTACACATTCACCTACAGCCATCTCAACGGGTAACCGGAATTCTAGGGAAGCGAGGCGGAATGAGAAGAAGCGCAGGAACAAGGAGCACAAGCGCGAGAAGGACACGAAAGAAAAGAAGATCGCCAAAGCCATGCGCCAGTTCGACGAAGACCAGAAGCAGGAAACTGATGAGCGCAAGCGAAATTACAACTCCATGTACGATGCTAAAGCGCCAGAAGAAGAGATGGAAGCCTATTGTCCTGAGAGGAGTCGTCCAGGTGATCCAATGGCAGCTTTCTTGGGCTCGAAATAGAACTCTCTACTGAGCAACACGATTGTACAGTAATAAATTCGTACTTCATTTTGTATAAATTAGTTCGCTTTGAATGCATCTGATTTTTCGTGTTCTTGCTCTTCATCATCGTTACCAACCCTCCGGAAGCTTCCCGTGCCCCCCCCCCTGGAACCCATACTCCCCTGGGGTTACTCTTGAACCCTGGTTGAGAGCCCTTCGCTCTAGAACGTATTTGAAGGTGGTCACAAGCGTGCAGCCTGAGTTCTCTAAGCTGGTGGGAGGAAAGGGAAGGTCGCGTGACCGTATACGTTAGACGCCAGATTCCGTCTCCCGTCGGAGCTCCGAAGATTTCCGTTCCTGCTAAGGCTTCCCTGTTGTGCGCGTTCTGAGTTTATCGATATGCACGCCTCCACGATGTCCGACGACATCAGATAGTCCACCGACACGATGTTGGAGGAGTCCCGGTACGAGGGATCTGACACCCACCACGAAGAGATCTGTAGATTGTGTTGGTGTGCCAGACCTCGGACCCCCTCGTAGCGATTTGTCGCGATGCCCCAACCTGAAGAGCCAGTAGGGTTACCGAGAAATCAACAGGAAGTTCCGAAATCTCAAGGTTCCATGATACATACATCAACATAGAATTCAAGGATATCATACAACACATATCAGGCCAGGTGATATGCTTGGCCTTAAAATACTAAGGAGCGTCCTACCGGTTGGTGTGAGTTCAGCCATCGCCGAATATAGGAACCGTCTCCCGGAAAAGTGTTTGTCCATTTGTGTGCGTTCAACAAATACTTTGAGATCGTAGAGCACGTCGGTGTCGGCCCATATGTGCTGCACGCCGGGAAGGTACCTGCAGATTGCACCCCATTCCGTAATCACTCATCGAGTACTCCACCTATCGGGGTCCCCCTCGTATCGGGGCATAACATTTCAGTCCCAGCATAATTCGGAACTCGTATGGTCGAATGGACTAACTTTTTGGAGAGTCTCGCGCCCTCTGCAAAGGATACGACGGCTCGTTGATCAGACGCTAGAACTTCTGACAGTGTCGTTTTGAAAGCGTCCCCTTTGAAGATGTAGCCCCCTGATAAACATAAACGATCGATATTCGGGGCGGTTCTTCGGTCTAGCCTGATACATTCATTATGGAAGCGCCTGATTCATTCTGGAAGCGCCTGATTCATTCTGGAAGCGAAGTCCATAAACTTGCCCAAACAGTTCTCAACGAGCTGGTCTAATTCTGCGTAATGATCGAAGAAATAAGGGAACTCGTGGAAGTCGACGAAGACCACTTCAGCCGGATGCTCGTCCAGAAACCTAGAATGAAGTGAAGTGAAGTGTCAGTGACGAATTCCCCCGATGAGCTCTTTCTGGATTCCAATTGTGAGCGCACAATCAACGGATTACCTCTTCACATCAAGCAGAACATCTCGAAGCCGATTATTCGTCTGGAGGACCCAATGGAATATCCAGAATTCCGTGATTCCTGGGAGAATCGCGTTCTTGAGAGAGCAGCTGCGGATTCAGCTATGGCTTATGCTGAGGACCGTCCCTTTTCTAACCTTTGACCTGCTTGACATAATTGATACCCGGTCGAAGATCAAGATATCGAGAACCGTAGATCAGCTGCGTATACGTGTCCTCTTCCTGGCAGTCGCGATATAACTCGTCCATGTCGTCGGTTCCCTCGAAAACTTTGAAGGAACCGGCGTTGTGCGTTCCTGGCACTGCCAAATACGTCAGAGGGAGGGACCCTGAGAATAATCGCGAATTGCATCCGTAGGATCTCCTTCGCTGTTTTCATCTATGAGTCCCTAAACGTCGGGCTCTCCTTGCTAATCTCTCGTGATGCTTTGCTTCGGTTTTGGAGAAAAACATACCGACCGAAACCGGGATGAGTGAGAAGGATTTCGCCCATCCAGTCGGGGTGGATCCTGAGACAATTCCATGCAAGGCGCTCGCCATTCATCTCGAGCTTCACATGGAAGCCCAAGCATGAGTTTCCCACACGACGATCGCGGAAATTCGTCTGTGGAGGGTTCAAGCGCTCTACTTCCGATTCCGGAGAATGCATCGTTTTGACCAAGGGGAGTAAACAGGTGCCTAAGAATGAATTTTTAAGTGGTGCCACTAATCCACTCACATGGTTGAATTTGATCCCCGAGAAGACCCTTCCGCTGAAGTAATCCGTTTTGTCGCTCAGAGAGCTATTAAGGTTCCAGGAATGAGCTTTGCTTCCAAAATTTTCATCGGCGGCCAAGATCAATGTACCTCCGCTCACTATCGTTTGATTGAGTTCGTGCAAATGGAAAGTGATTTCCCGCATTCTGTTTGACGAGCTCTCTCGTCTGGGCAGACCCGCCGAGAGCCTGACGAATAGATGTACACCGCCCGTGTAAGCTGCAAGCATAAGAGCTATGAGCGCTGTCTCGGATTTCCCTAATCCACTGCAACCCTGAGAATCTCGAGTATGTTGCTCACCGATTGACGTGACGACACACATAAAAAGACCGAAGAGCATTGCGATGGATTCTCACAAGGTACAGAAACCAGCTCTGAACGGGCGGATGTGCCGAGAACGATTGAAAATCCGTTGCATGGTCTTCGGGAGCTTTGTGAGAAAGAGAACCAGAAGCTCTTGCCAAGTTCATGGCGAACTCGAGAGATGAACATCCGCTAGGCTTTCGGTGGTCTTCTTTCTCGATGTCACGACACATGGCTATCGCTCCCTCCTGGAAAGTATTCCGGTGGACGGATGTGGATCGCGTTGCCGGAAGCGCTTATCGTTTGTCTCTCGAAGAATTCCACGTACAGCCCACGATTTTCACCGTGATCAAGTCCTCGGTTCTTCAGCACTACATTGTTCAGTTGAGCCGAGATGGGCCCGCAAGATGCATCCTGAGATAATTTTTCCAGCAGAAAGAGAACGGGCTCGAGGCATATCTTTTTCCGGCCTCGATGTCGAGAGGAAACTGTGACGGCAAACGTTTTGGCGCGGCAATCTTTCTCCCTCCGCATCTTTATCTTTTCCCCGTCGCATTCCTCACCATGGGAAACTCTCCTCACGAACCTGTCGCCAAGAGAACGCGGTCATCCATGGCACCCGGAACGCCGACAGCGACTACGACTCGCTTAACACGGACACGAACAGCCCCACAGGCAAACTCCGAAGACGACTACTCGGAAGGTTCGAATCAACGGCACCTCCGAGCAGCACAGCGCCAGAGGCTGAGCAGGGAATCGCGCCATAAGCGCGAAATTTCCGCAAAACGACAGTGCCGGTAGCCGCAAAACGCGCGGCAGGATCGCGTCGGAATCCTTGCGTCTGCGCAGCTCCGCAGGAACAAATAGTTCACCAGCTACATGACTCCGTCGAGCGCTTAGCCCACAGACGCAGCCTAGACGTCCAGCGTCGGAGAAGGAGCAGGGAAAATTAACGCTCGCGGCAGTCAGAGGATGCGGTCGCGCTACGCAACCGTTATTGTGAACCACTCACTTTGGGAGCTATGGGAGGAGTATGCTTTGATCGCGGAGCTACTCACTTTAAAGCGGAGGGAAAATCCAATCATAGGGGTCAATTCGTGGAATCGTGCTGTGAGCTGGGAAGAGTTCGACTTCGGCTGTTCGAGAACTTCCCCTCATACCTGAAGGAGCTTTCCTCTATCAACAACGCGGTTCCTGCCGAAAACCGATCGCGCCAGCATAACTTTCATGACAACATTCGGAATTCCAATTCTGCCCTAGCCATGGCATCTACTTCGGCGCAAATAACGCAACATACTGGGCGTTGGGCCGGCCAAAGGCCGGCTGGTATGCCTGACATTGAGTGCAAAGCGAGAGTACGGGAACTCCGATCTATTCACACAGCAGTGATTCATTTAACATGACGTACGAAGTTACGATGGTATTATGGCAATAAAGTAGGCGGGATGGATCCGTTCAGTGAGGTACATGTATAGCTTCGGCAATCTTCATTTCTTCCAGGCCCTCCTCGCGCGTGTACTCCTTATTTCTGTACATTTCTTTTCCCACCTGGCTCTCCGAAGTCCCGTATTCAGGTGGAGTCTAATTGAGTGAATATTCGAATGAATTCCCGTTCTTCCACCCAACGTTTCGTCCACCGTCTTTTTTTTTCGAGTCCGAATCGCCTGCGCCTTCCTTCTCCGGTGCTTTCTCTTCCCTAGGTTCCTTCCACCGAAGCCCATCTCGCAACGGGTTCTTGAACATCCACGGACGCAGTTGGCCCTGCAAGAACTCCGCAACAGTGTCTGCCGAACGTGGAAAAACGTTCTCGACCATTGGGAATTGGATTCACGAAAATGCGCTCTCCCGGGTCAAAGCTTGAGCTTCGCCCGAATGGTTATCTCAATGGGCACCTCGCCTCCGAGATGCGTGAGATCGTGGCGCTCTGCTTCCGATGGGGCGCTCTGTAGTATCCGGGAAGCTCGAACCGGTGCCCCAAAGTGAATGATTGGGTGGCGCTGATCGCTTCGATCCCCGGGAAGACCCTTTCGCTGCAGTCTCACGTTGTGTCGCCTAAGGAGCTATTGAACTTCCAGGATTACGCTTCGCTTCTTATGTTAGACTTTCATCAGCGAGGCCGCCGAGGTTATTGAGGCTGTGCTCATTGTCGTTCGACTGAGTTCGGACAAATGGAATGTCATTTCCCGCATCCTGGTCGACAAGGTCTATCGTCTTGGCAGACCAGCCTAGTGCCTCGCGAATAGATGCACACCACCCGTTGGAATTGCAAGCGTGAGAGCGCTCAATGGACGCCCCCCCCCACGAGGCGTATCCAGGAGGGGGGCAAATTTTCGGCTTCATACTATCTGAGTCGGACTTCGAAAGTAAAACTTTTAGGTTTTCATTCATGGAAAAACGTCAGCGCCTTATCTTTCGAACTTGAGCGCGTTGAAGATTCGATAGACGGCTGAACTCTTTCTCTCGGAAATAAGATCATAGCTTTTGGGGACATTCACGGCGGTTCGAGTTTCTAGCGTGACCCCATTAAGCCACTAGGTCGATCGAGGGCGGATTTTACGGCCAACGCGACTGAGGAATCGTTAGTCAGATTCGAAGAGCTCTCATGATGAAAGGTCAGGGAAAACTTACCAGTTTCTTCTCGAAACAGTCAGCATGCGACAGCGATTGCATGAATTGTGAGCGCAGTACACGGGATCGATTCTCTCCAGCCAGCTATAGATAGTCCTCGGAAAAAAAATTTCCCCCCTACCCAAAAAAAAATTCTGGAAACGCGCCTGCCTCCCCCCCCCCCGCCTCCGCGGTCTCAGACAGAGGAGTATCTCGATGCATTGAAGCTGAGGGAACCTTCGAATGTGTCACTGAGCAATCGACGTGATGACACACCGCGGAAGACCGGAGCATTGCGGTGGCTTCTTACAGCGAATCTCGCGCATTTGCGCGAATCGAAGTACTGGAGTTTTGATAGAAGGAATCCAGATCAAATGAAAAGATAAGTGGCTTGGACATCCGTGAGCGAGATCCCTCCTCGGGAGTCCGGCAGAGAGTCGTTCATTCGATCTCTCGAACCGCTCGAACCAGAAGCTATTCTGCGCAGGAGTATTCGGCGAGACATTGCTCTATTCCCGAGTCTCCGATAGATTGCCGAGATTGGCCGAGAAGATCTCCTCGACTACCAAGTTGTCAGCAAGTCCCTGATTGAGGAATCACGTCCCCCTCTCGAGGGTATGGAAACTCTGTCAGCGCTGCGCGAGCGAGAGTGCCGCCGCTAGTAGCGTCCCCTTGTGGGATTCGAAAGAAACAATCGATTAAAACTGGTTGGTCTCAAGCCGAGCCTTCGGCAGTAGGGAAACATTCACTGCGATCATCAGCTGTTCCGGACCCTTCGCATGTTTCTGTGAGTTGGAAGTTCTTTTGGGAAAGTCGGAGGCAGTCAGGGCTCGGAAGTCTCACCGATACCGGACGTGAGTGTCCAAGTGATAAAGGTTCGGAAAGATTTCCCATCCATCACATTGATTAATCGGAAATTCTCCGTTGCCTCGATAACCAGAGACGCCTGAGAATCCCGAAATGTTGGAAGTCCTTCGCAACCGTTGAGGTTCTGTCTCCGGGGAGCCCGAGAGAATCGTCCCCGCGAGTCAGCCAATTCTTGCTTTCAGCTCATCAGGATTCAGCCCTAGTCTCTACCCGCGAACCCGTAGTCAGCCGCAAATGGTCGTCGGCGATGGTTTCTCTCTCGTTTGCGTCGGCGGAGTCACCAACGGCGGTAAAACGTCGCTGACAACTAAATTGAGGCGTCGCTTTCCGCATCTGAAGTACATCAATCAAGACGACTTCTTTTTGAAGCCCGATGATCCAAGACATGTCTGGGTTGAGAATTCTGAGTTCCGGAGCCAGAACTGGGAAATTCCCGAGTCAGTAGACTTCCAGGCGCTGAAGCAGAAGGTGAAGAAATTCAATGAGTTTCCGCGGCGGGAAGAAGTCAGGTCTTGGTGGCGCGGAATAATAATATGAATGATCACGATAATAAGTGTGCCGAACTTGTTGTTTCTGACAGAAAATACATTGATTCAGGTGATTGACCTAACGAGAAGCGGAGAGGAACTCCCGTACCGATTGATTGTGCTCGAGGGACACCTACTCTACGCCGACCCGCACGTTGTCAAATGGAGTGATCTCAATTATTTCTTCACGCTGACCAGAGAACAATGCTGGGAACGACGCAAAGGTGCGCATGGATAAGCGATCCCTACGAGGATTCTTTATGATGTCATGATGACGCTGCTCTAGTGCTGCGAATGGTTGCTTTTCATCATTAGGGCTCAACTTTCGTCGCGGCCTTTTAGCCGGAAATCCGCGGCATTTTCAGGCTCCCATAGACTTTCGATGGGGATACGCCCCGCAATGCAACGAAAAATCGCGGTCACGGACCGCGACGAAAGTCGAGGCCTGATCATCAATCATCATCATAAGGTCGCCGATTGATCCGATGTCCGATTTCAGAGCGCGTATACGATCCACCAGATCCTCCGGGCTACTTCGATGCAATCGTTTTCCCAGAATATCTCAAACTTAAAGGATTCGTGGATCAAAACATTGCGAATGTCGAATATATCGACGGTTCTGCTGATCAGAGCGAAGTATGTGACAGGGTGGCGAATAGCATCAATCAGCTGTTGAAGCTCGAGTGAGAATTGGAGACGGAGTTCGAGCCGGAAACTTAGATCTCTCCCGAGCTAAAACAAGAGTCGAGAAACGCCCTCCCAAATGTCTCCCCTCTCGTCCGTTCTCGGGCAACGAGGACGTCACAGATTCTGGTGACCGACGGCAGTCTTCGCGGATTGCGGGTCGGGCTAGGCTAGACGGTCCTCGGAGTCTCCCAGACTCCAGGGAGTCATCTAGGTTCATGTGTACAGTCAAATATTTGATTCCTGAACGCGAAGGAGAAAATTTCATGAATAAATGTTTCTCCTGCTCTCATCACTGTCCTTGCTCAGCTTTTCCTACAGCGCGCGATTCCTCTTCGGTCGCTCCAACCGCCATGCCACGCCGTCACCACCGCTATGCCGAGAACAACGATAACAAGAATGCATCCATCCGTGCGGGAAGATCGACGGACGGCGTGAAAAGTTCGGTCCGCTCAGCTGGTCGAGTTGTGGAGCACAGAGTCCCTGGTGGTGTTCTATTCCTTGTTTGATCTCCCATTCTAGTGAGCCATGAATATCGCTTCGGGATCCGCGGCCGTAAGTTCGAATATATTCTGCTGTGGCCTAGATGACAAACGGAATGGCTCACCATCCTGCCATCCGTGCACAGACGTAGATATTCCGAGATCGCCTGTCCTTACGCGTTCACCCCAATGCATACTCATTCTTCCACACAGATTTTGGATCTCAAGGCCGAGCTCCTCCGCAAGTACAACAATGTGAAGAATAAAAACAACTCGGAAAAGGTGAAGTCCGATTATTGAGCTCGTTCGAAATATGACGGAGCTCACGTTTTCTCTTTGGGGGCAATATTCTCAGTTGCTTCCATTTTCGCTGCAGATCGAGCCCTTCACTGTCAGGAAAGGTGGCTTCAAAGTTGAATTACGAAAACCGAAAGTGAGGGAATCGGAACACGTTCCACCCGCAGACGACGGCGAGGAGGAGGCGCTAAATGAATCGAGGTTGCATATTGCGATATATTGATATGAGAACTCTTATAGTGGTTCTGTCTCTTTCGACGATGCTTCCGGAAGAACTTCTGAGGATCAGGAGATTCCGCACTCGAGAATTTCCAGAATTTTCGGCGCTATGATTCGGGGAACGGAGAACCTGCACCCCGGACGAGAAGATGATCTGATTCTGATTGATTCTCAGACGCCGTCTCGAAGAGAAAGCTCGACTATACGATGCGAAGAAGGCCGAGGCGTGGACGGAGGAGACCGAGGACTCTCTGATCGACTTCAATCGGAAGAGGAAACTGGAACAGAAGCATCTTCAAGAGGCCAACGAGGACAGTTCAGACTCGGATAGCGAATGGTGAGACACGTCGGGAAATCTTCGGAATCTTCGAGGATGTTGGGACCACTTGAGGAGGGGAATGACGAGCATGATTGGGGGCTCATAACACGAATCGATTACAGGACAACCTTCGAGGATGCGCTGGGGAGGACTAGGAAATGCCTCAAGATTGATCTGCCGCATTATCGGAACGAAGACATGAAACTCACAGAGTCGTTGAAATCTCAACGACCCGGAAGTCAGACCCCTGAAGCTCCAGCCTCCGACCCGTTCGTCAATATCCCGCTGCCGGAGGGTCCGCCTGTGGAGGCGACAGATCCAGCAGAGGATCCTGGGAAACAAGAGCGGCTCCAGAAATGGGACGAAATTGAGCAACAGAACAACTCAAAAGAGCATCTACATTATCGAGACGTCCTCTTCGATGAAATCAGGGAGCACGGGCAGGTGGGTAGACCGGCCATTCATTATTGGGGATGAGTCGCGGTGATCATCAGCTCGTGCGTTATTGTTACGGCAACTGACGCTACCTGAATCCCTGCAGGCCCATTTCGAGTTCTCAAGAGACGAGACGGAACGAGCTCATCAGATGAAGATCCTCGATAAGCTGCGAGACGATTCCACCAGAGCTCAGCGAATGGCTCAAGAGATCAAAAAGTCCAGAGAAAAGATTCGGAAGGAACGTATGAACAAGATCCGACTTCGAAGAGGTCTAGCGCCGGAACCCGACGAGCCCATTGAGGTAATGTGAAATGGTTCCCCGGATCCATTGCGCAGACTTCTAATCTTCATGCGACTGTTTCTTGATATCCATAAAAAACGAATCTTCCTCGCAGCCAACGCCGCCGCCTCCGCCTCCCCCGCCTCCACCATCTCAGCCCTCGCTGCGACCGACCCACTCGACGTCGCACATCCGACCTTGGGACGAGGGCAAGGAAGTTCATGGAGTGCCCATAAGTAAGTTGTGTGCTCCTGCCGCTCGGCGGGAAATCTCAGATCATGACGCCGTGCGACTTGAGCCGTAACTTATCCTCCGATGAACGATCATTTCAGGATTACCGCCTAAGAGGGACTACTTTGAGGAGAAACGCGAGGAGAGACCTGCGGAATTTGCTCCACCAACCTCCTACAACGATCGTTATGGTAGAGCAAGGAGCGATAACAGGAAGAGGGAGGACGACGTCAGCGAGTTCTTAAGGAACATCAGGGAAAACATATGAGCGCGAGCGTGCAGAGCAATGCAGCGACTGTAGCGATTGTACAAAGAATGTGAATATCCTCGGAGATGTTAATGAAGCGAAATGAAAGGAAACCTCGGACACAATTATTCGAGTAAGAGATCTTCGTGCTTTTGTGCACAGAAGTACCGAACGAAGCTGACTCGAAGAGCACAAGCTTCGTGGGGCTTCCAAGGACCCTTCCTGAGGTTCCACTACTATTCCGAGCTAGCTGTAGTTCCGAGTCATCTCGCTCTCTATCCCGCTGCTTTGTTCTTTTTCAATACCGACTCTGTCATAACTTCCGGTCTTCCTCTTGATCGTGATGATTTTCCCGGGGAGAGTTTTCTGCATGTCTTCCCAGGAGCCTCGCGGTCGCGGCGACAGCTGCTCGCAAGACCCGATCATTGTTATTGTCTCATCGCATCAAACGGGTGCGTTTCCGGGTGAGATCAGACGTAGCTATCGTGACCTGATATGGGACTGTGGGAGTCTTGACATCCCGATCGACCGCCATCGACCGAGAAACTCCGGCACACTACGCAGTCTCAGAGCGAGTATTCTGCCGAAGAGCTCATGCGGAAGTTCAGTCTCCGCGAATTCTAAGGGTAGTTCACAGAAACCATTCGGATCCGGCGCACTTAGAGTCGCGTATATAAATATCGGTGATTCAAGCAAGACCTTGGCTTCGTAGGTGGCAAGTCGGACCGACGCGACGGTCAGTCCACCCATCCTATCGTTCAAACGATTGGATTGCACGAGGAGTGGCCCTCCGTCGTCCTGGACAGGCTCCGGTTGACGAGGAACACAAATCCAGTCATCGGCAGAGCTCTCCGAGTGATCGAGTCGCGGAAGCGAACTCGTTTGTATCCAGAAGCCCACTCGAAGAGCACCCTGGAAGTCCATGCCCCCGGTTCCTTGAGCAGAACGGTTCGATAAAGAGTCAGCCAGCGCACCCCGATTTCCCGAGCGAGTCAGGATACTATCGATTTATCGCCAAGCACGAAAGCAGGAGAATCGCGATCGACCCAGCTTCTTACGGGGAGTCCAGGAGTCATGCGGAGAGATCACGTCGCCACACCTGCGAAGAGGAAGGCGAAATCGAGTCGTACTCGAGATTCTTCTCTGATTACAAGAGCTAACGTCATTCGCCTCGGTACGAGAGCATCCATTCATGAAAGTTTCGAGACGTTTCTCCCTAATGGGGATTCCTCGAAAAATCTAATCTCTTGGTGACAGGGAGACGCTTTTGCTAATTTAACCGTGGCGTTCCGACTCCCGACGTGCACAGTTGACAAGAAGACCACGCTCTTCGCAACTCTGAGCGAACGAGTGAGTTGAGTGCTTCTCTCACTTACCCACCGCCTGGCAACCAGGTGCGTTTTTAGCGTCGCATCAACGTCTTCTGTCAATCTCGCGGGTTTTTCGATACATATGTACATCCGTTGAAAGGTGCGGGCCGTCGGCGAAGAGAAAGCCAGCAGAAACTCTCGATATAAACATCTTCTCTTCTCGCGATCTAACGCACACCTGTCTTATCTCGATGTGCGTGGCCGGTCAGCTCGGTTCGTTGGCTAGTTGCTTGGGCGCATGGCTTCTGATGGCGGTAGATCGTGTTGTGCCGCCGGGATCGTCGTCACCGAGCGAGCACCAGCGGCGAACACGGGGGACACCGCGGTCGTCGCAGCCGCACCCCCTATGACAGTGGACAGAAGTCACGCTAGAGGCGCCGAAGAGGGGTGGAATCACCAGACAGAAAAACGAAATCCACACGCGTTACGCCCATTCGGTTTAGGCTCAGAATCGGACAGTGTGGGGTGTAATACACATATCATCAACGTCCGGGGAGGTCCGCTTCTGTTGTCACCGCCGCTTCTGCGATTATCACCCTCACCGATCGAGTGGTGTCATGCATGATATGTGTGAAAAATGTCCGGGTTTCAGATGGATACGATCTCACCGCGACGGGTCGCGTGAAGTCTCCTGTCAATGCTCATCAGGATATACCGTGAGGATGTGAAGGTGAGAAGATCGTTTCCGCTGAAATGCATGCGATGCATTCAGAAGAGGAAAGCAGGGAACGAGGGTCGATGCTCAGCACACGCTCCGCGCGAACAAGGGATTTCGACTCCTACGTCCCGGCCAAGCTCATAGAATTCAGATTCCGTGGCGAAAGTCTGTCCCTGTAGATAGAAGAAATCCTCCGGCTCGCTTTCGGGCTGTCAGCTCAGCTCTGCCATAATGCATCTTGGCGACGGGGCTACTGATGGCCGAAGGAAAATTCGATCAGGCGCCAATGCTCCGGAGATAGAAGCTCGAATACACATTTCCACCGACATCACAGTCATTTCTCTACGGGAACAGGATCGCAGCGAAATTAGTGGCACGCGAGCGATACTTGGGATCTGGTCAGCTTCTCCGATTCTGGACACGATTTCTAATGACCTGACGGGGATCGGCGCTTGCGGTCCCGTTTCGCCGACGTAGACGGTACAGCTGCGGTTACTCACTCTGAGACTCCGGTGAACAGGCGTGTATCAGCTTCGGAGGAGCTCCCGAGATCAGATTAGTGATCAAGACTGTGATTTTCGGAATAAATCTGCAAATCTCCACAGTGATGCCTTCCTAAACAATGAATCGATCTAGAAAGATCGATGTCCCCCCAAGCTCCGATCGGCCAACAGCCGAAACATCGTGGTAGGCATCTTGTCAAATTCGACTGAGACTGACTGAGTGAGATGTAGCCGGTTGTCACTAGCCTTCGTGGTGTCGCCGCGGATTCGGAACTGAATTTCGCTCTGCCTTCGTCTCATGATGCGGTTTTTGAATCGTGACTCCGTTGAACCGCCCCTAAACTACCGCTGGACCAGCCCACCGTGTCGACTGGTGGCCACTCAGGAAAATATGTGACCAGCAAAAGAGTTGCGCGGCATGTCGGTGCGATTATCTCCATCACACCCGACGCCATCCCGCGATTAGGAAGTTGTTTACCGACTGGTGCTTGCGCTGAGTTTTCGCATGCGATCGTTGAGAACCAGACGAGATCGGTTCTGCCAAGCTCGGAGTAGGTCCGAACAGGCTCTCGTGGATATTCTCTGCATGCGAATATCGGTTTTCGCTGTAGAGACCGGATCCTCACATCGAGCGACCTTTGTAATACTCGCTGGGCGGGCGTTGTTCTAGAAACACAGTGAGATTCCATCGTTCAGCCATCGTCTTTCCTGTCTCACACTGTTCAACGAGGGAACTACCATAGGCCTGGGAACACAGGAAAAAATGGTTGAAACCGACGACCGGTCCTTCTGCTCCTGGGGAAGACTGTCGGAAAATCACTTTCGTAGGGAGAGTACGAGTACTCGTTTCGAATTATGGCGATTCACGTGAGCCATACGTTGCAGATACACAAAACCAGACAGAGCCGACTCGTTTTCAGAGTTCCACTCTAGTATGACGAGGTCAAGAACCCTTTTTCAGAGAATCCCGTGGCGCTACTTGATACAAAGAATAATTATTAGAGAGGTATTTACGACTCGTCCCCTATGAGGAATCTGATGCCCTACCCGTGGAGCATGAGTCAATGAAGTCGGCTGCCTGTGATGGTGGTGTACAAAACGTCTTGAGCATTCTTCCCATTTCATAGAAGATCCTTCAATTTATTATATGACAGGGAAGGGAATCATCAAACCAACCGTGATGGTCCAGAAGAAGAGTCCCACGATCGGGGAGCAACCAACCAGGAAGGTTCCCCATCGAAGCGTCCCGATGGAATGAACCCGGTGTTAATCGCACCTGAACGCCCCCCATCAGTGTATCATGATCCTGCTGCCCCTCCATTAGAGCTCCGTATGATATAAGAGTCGTTCTTACATAATTGACGGAAGTATCGTAATCATAAAAACAATAAACGTCATGAATGATGAGGGGGATGGTAATCACGTTGGAAGAAAAACGCTCCACTCGAAAAAAATTATGCCTGATCATCATCGTCCCAGAGCCCCTCTAAATTACATTCGAAGCGTAAAGCTTGTCGCTCTTTGAGCTCAGCAAAAGCTCCCTTTGCTGCCGACGGTCTTCGACTAATTGACGTCGCCCATGTGAAAAAAAAGCTCTAAATGTGTTTGAACGTGCGTGCCCATATATATACTTTATAAACGACGAGAGGAGTACCCGCTCCACTGCCATAGAATTGTGCCCATCGGGGTAGCTCCCATTGTTCTGCAGAAGGTGCTCGCAGAGCTGCTGCCGTTGGACTGGTTGATGTTGCATACCTCCAAGTGTGTCGTACGTCATGCATTTCCGCTTTGCCCGAATATGCATAAGTCCGGCCATACTCAGTCTCAGTAAATAGCTCGACTTTCGACCAACCGGAACCGGCTGGAGCCTCCGTCACCGTACGAGGGTGGTGATGTCGGGCGCGATGTCGCTGCCGCTGCTGGAGGCATCTGCTCGTTGGTCATTTGAGTTGATGTCGGACGATCTTGTTGTTAATGAATAGGCGAGATAGTCCGTTTTTTCCCTCCTCTACTTTCAAATTCAGAATCTAGTGGTAGGGTGGTGCACAGTGTCGCACCAGCAGCCACAGCGGTGATGTTATCTCATGTCCAGTAAGCTAGGATGGTCACAGCCTGTAGTCACGTAGCTCGAACAGCAACAGAGATGAAATTTACAGCCTGAGGATCAGCGGCATCGACGTAATTACTTCACAGAAGACGACAGCGGCCACTGCGACGGTAACAACAGCAGCAGCAACGACAACAACAACGACGATGACGACAACCACGGCGACGAAGGAAAACGCCAACGACAACGGCAGCTGTGTGTTCATCCGGTATCCAAAGCTTAAGCGGCGAGCGCCATAATAAAATATATGTCTTCGAATGTATGTTAGCGTGCAGTGTAGATAATCCAGTGTGGAGGGAATCTGCAGCGGGCCAAACAACCCAGAGCGACAGAGCCAGAAGGGATAGACGAGCGGCAGCGGGGAGGAAGCGAGGCTCGAGGGAGCCCGAAGCGACGGTGCCGCATTGCTCGACGTAATTCGCATGTATTTAACTCGATGGCCAGATGCTTCGTTAGACAGGGATCTTCTTCTCAAAATCGTCAAGAGCCTCTACGACCAGCGAGCAAATGGAAACGATGCCAGAAAACTAAAAGTTAGAGTTTCCTCGGCGAACGAATGCTACTCGCGCTCTTGCTGAGCTGTTCCATTGGCCCTCTCCTCGATCCTCGATGCTGGAAGTGTTCAAGACGCAGCTCCAGTGGAGCAGAGGCACCAGGAGGTTTCATTGGGCTGATCCAACCTGAGGCGGCCGTCAGCTACGTCAGGGTGCCCGAGCGCACGAAATTCAGCGACCGAGCGATGACGGCCCCGCAAAGGGCTGCGCATTATGGCTTCGAGCATCTTCCCATTATTGTGAACAACATCTCAGTCGGTCATTTCTTCCTCTCAGTCAATCATTCAGTCAGTCATTCGGCTGAGCTGTCAGATGAGCAGGTTCGCCGCTCGAACGAACGAGCGACCGACCGGGGTGGAGCCGTTCTCAATTGTTGTTGTCGTTTCCAATTGCTTACCATCAACTTACAAGAGCCCGGAACTGTCTTTGATTTGTTAGCAGCCTTCGACGAGGTCTCCGGTCCCGATACGGTCGAAGAGGGCTGAACAGTGATTTCTGTAGGTATCGAATTCCGCGTCCCGATGAAAACACGATCCGAGCCTGAATTGACAAAATTTCCTCTTCCCCGATATCGGTGATACCGCTCGGAATCCCGGATCGAACCCAACTAATCAATCGAGGCACTCAGGTGACAGTGTTCCTCCTGCCGTCGTTCGCAGGAGACGATCTGTGCAAAGTTCAGCTTTCCCTAATCTATCTATCTTCTGCTCCGCTCGATGGGTTCTCCGATCAGTAACTCGTCGTCCTTATAACTGGTTGCGGCAGACGAGCGGAGCGAAGTATCAAGCAGAAAAAACGGCATAGATTGCTTGGTGACACTGCATCTGGATTAAGCTTGAGGCCTCTGCCGGTCTCCGTTTCAATCGACACTGGGCGCTGTCTGCTCCTTCGCTCGCTGCTCGGCTCCGATTGGATCCGATTCATCGCCCTAAGACCAGAAGTAATAATCGAAGCGAGCGGGCAAGGACGGAGGAGATTAATCGAAAAAATAACATAAAAAGGAAGAACTCGTTCGGAGGACCTACTTCGAGCCGAGAAGAAACGAATTCTTCCGAGGTCCGCAATAAAGACACTCCTACCCGACCTCGACCAGTGCAATCAAGTTATACGTCACCTGCACGTAGCGAGAATCTTGGAAGCTAATCTGTATTCGACTCTGAGCGAAGAGGCGAAAACGGGAGCCGGGAAGCTTCGCAATTCCGTCATCTGCTATCAATGAAAGTCCCCGGACTCGGACCGAAGGTCGGGGAGGATAATCGATTGGAAACGAGAGGGATCTCTGCATTCCATAACCTGTTCCCGCGATGATCCGCTGAGTTGGAATACGCGAAGTGTCATTCTCCCGAGGAAGATATAGAGGCACGAGATATAGATGAATCAAAGTGGATTTCAAATTTTGGGGTCAGAACGTGATGCTAGATTATCTGCTGTTCTTTCGAAAATTAACGCTGTTCACGCTGTGTGCTGATAAACGAACGAATTTCGTGTGGGTTGAATTACGTCTGCTCATCTGTTCCAAACACAAAATGAGATCTTCAGATTTATGTGTTGCCAGAAGTAGGACATAACCGCATCCGAAGAGTCGAGACTGACACGGAAAAGAATACGAACAAAGAGGGAAAATATCGGGTCTTTTCCCGGAGAGTTTGCATCTCGCGAGAAGAATCGAGAGAAAGATCCGCCCCGAGGTTCCTCCTCGGTATTCATCCAAATATCGACGGTCTCTACTTCTCCTCGTGATTTTCGGGAAGCTCGATTCGATATTCCCGATTTCGATTTCTTGGACAAAGTCTTCAGGGACCACCGAGACTGCATATGTGCATCTATGCAGAACGGTGGCTCCGAGTGATCCTTCCATGACCTGATTGCTACGTGGGCCTGAAAACAGAAGATTCCGATCAAGACCTACCGCTCATGAGAAGCGATAGGAAGTCTTGGAATGCGCCAATTATTATCAATTATTACTGTTATTATCAATTCCCTCACAAATCTGCGTTTCAAAACCGGGGCGAGAGGGCTCTTCCCGCGTTTATGACATCAGCTTGTTTTCCCCGATATAGGTTCCCATTCTGTCTTTGCAAAAACCCAGCTGTTCCGGCGGTGGAATCCGATCCTCGATAAGGTGGCACGAAATTGAAGAGCACCGTGAGGAAGACAATCAACGAGGATACCGCAAGGAACAGAACCGGCGAGAGAGATAAAACGGTGGGAAAGTCTTTCCGGAGAGTTTTCTGGGAATGGATCCCTCCGCGATCACCCGAGCCCGGTTGCGGAGGTCCGCTTTAAGAGCTCCCAAATCCTCCTGTGGTGTAACTTCAAGATTAGATTGATCTATTTCCCATCGCTGGTGGTTCAAGCACGCCCTGGAGCCGATTTCAATTTCGACGATTTCCGGTGGATTCCTGGCGTTTGTCTTGCTCGCATTGTTATCATCATTTTTTTTCCTATCTTTCGTTTAATTCCTTTCTGTCTCCCCCAGAAGCAGCTCTTCGAGGCCAGATGTGAGCCGGTCTAAGTACGTGATCCATCACCATCTTGAACGGTGTGTGTGGCTGCCTGCCTGGCTCCGGAGCGGTGTGATCATTAATAGCAACGTGTTCTATGCGTAACCTATCCAGCTTCTCATCGGTGCGATCAGCATCCGAATAATAGCTTTCAGCAGCGCCCTGCCGTTCCGTCACCGGTATGAGAACGGAATTGAGAGTTCGTTCCATGAGATGAGTTTCGATAATAATTATGACCGCCCGTCTTTTGGCCCTCATCGAAAGCAAAACATTTCAGGGAAGCTCCGGGTTGCGTAACTCCTGATCATTCCGCAATGACTCGAAATCTCCGTGTATGAGATCGTATCGTCGATACGGTTATCCAGGAAGCACAATAATCCTCTGCTGAATGAAGTCCAAGAGAATAATTATGGTCAGTGCCTAGTTCATCGCCCCACATCATATCCACGCTGTCCATACTAAACAGTAAAATGTCGTCGACGTACCTGGGAGCTTTCAACAAGAATCAAGTATCGATACTCCGGCACCGTCTGATAAGTGATCGACATCGATGCCAGTCGCGGATGATCGCCGATCTGACCTCAAAAATTGCAAATGTTGATTGGAGTCGTGAAGTCCGAGCTGCAATTTTGCCGGAAGACTGATGCTAATGATTGACTGCAAGTAACAATCAGTTATAGAGTGCTGTGCACCTTCACCGGAGATAAAGCGGTCTGTCGTCGACGTTGGGATTGGATCGATTTCCGAAGTATTCCGCGGAACTCCTGAAAACGTAATTTATGACCACAGAATTACAACAAGAACCTCTCATAATTTACGGGCGGGAAATGTGCGGTTGCTGGGACTTGGTAATTGTGATGATGGTCATAGCTTTCTGTGGCTCTATTGCCAGCCATGCCTCACGCAGAGACTCGCGACCGGATGCGAGCTCTCAGCGAGACTGATGCTTTCTTTCTCCGGCCGCTCCAGCTGAAATTGCGGTCGTGCAACGCGTAGCGTGTCGTGGAAGTATTTGATGACATTTATCAACAATTCGGCAGAGACACTATTGCCGTACAGGATACGCGGATGGAGGAAGAACTACTTCTGATAGCCGTTCCATTATCTCAGCGTGGCGTCTTGGACGACTTGCATATCTGAGTTATGTTCCCGCGTCGATCGGAGCTCTCGCCTAGAACATGAGTCAACTACAGCTCGCTACCGCGCGTTTTGTACGCGACGAGGAGCGAAAATATTCATCATTCGTTGTATATATAACTCCTCTGAAGTCTGTACTTTGGCGCGGGAGCGAAGACCATCGGTGTCTTCGCTGGAGACGCACGCATCTGACCGATATGAGACAAAATCGAATCGAATGCAAATATGGAAAGAGCGCGAACCGGAGAATGGCGCGTCGGCACGGACGCTCAGGGAGACGTTCGCCGCTCCCCGACGAAGAGACTTCCAGAGACGCCCTCCACAACCCGCATTCTCGCTAGAATTGTGATCGAGCCCCTCTTGAGCTTTTCCGTACTCTCCTGAGTCAGAAACTAGAGTTAAGCGGATTTTTCACGATGACATCGTGTTATCGACTCGTCGATCGGCTATCTGGACGTGTATGTCGTCGGCTCCGTGCGATGTAATTTGCATGATTATCGAGCGATAGCAAGTCCTAGTCGAGTCAAGCAAGGAAGAGCGCCTGAGCGACCATCGGGTCGGCGGGCGGATGGCGCAGCGACGGCGACGCTCTTCCTTGCCGTCGGGTCTCAAAGTCAGAGATAATCGGCAGTCAAGCCAAGTTCGTTACTCCGAGATAAGACTTGGTATCGATTCGATGCTTTCGAGAAAAGAAGAGCGCGTTTTCGAAGATGAGCTCGAAATATCCTTCTCGCTGAAGAATTTCGACCAGGGGAAGACCGAGACAAGTCCAATGCCAGCCTTGAGACTTCGAATGTTCTCGTCTGAGTCAATATCGTAGAACACAGAACGGACGTTAATGATTCGTCCTGCCTCCTGGAATGCTTCATGCTCGTCGACTACTCCTCTCTCAGGACTCGCAAACTCTCGAGGGGAGGTTCGGGATTTTCCTGTGTCAGGATCGAGTCTGCTGAATTCTATATGAGAGAGAAAAGGAACGGAATAGTGGAAATACGGAGGTCACGAGGATACGGAGCTGTCATATATGTTGCTTATGAGCGAGAAAGTTTGAAGCGAGTCTTCGGTGATCGGTTAGCCGGGTGGGCCGACGGGGAGTGGTTTACGTTTTGGACGTTGTTGCTGCCGCCTCCGGCCACCGCTTTCGTCGAATGTAAGACCAACCGGCCGACGCCGAAACTGCCGCCACATTTCTCCTGAGTCGTGGGGAACTCGCCGTCCAGTGAGTCACTTGTCAGATCAATGCACCGGGTACCCGAGAAATCATCCGATGAAGGCGCGGTATGAGTTTGCAGAGTCACCACGGACTCAATTTTGATGAGCATTTCATTCCATTGAAGTATTCGCTTGCTCGGATGATAATGCTCCCTGACGACCCCATGTGGTTTCCTGTGCCGTCTTCGAGCTAATCAACGGCTCAATCGAAGATGTCTCTCGAATTGTCCCTGGATTCTCCGCTCCCGGTCCCGCTGTCTCCGGCCCAGAGGAAGGCGCACCCGCCATGAGCCCACTCGGCGCGCCCGCCAAATTCATTGACCCCAGCTATTAGAGCATTCACGACAGACGAGAGGCAGGCGACGATGGCGGCGAAACAACGACAACGGTCATCATCGGATGACTCGCGGAAAACTCAACGAATGACTTGGGTTGAGAAGTGAAGAACGCTGGGGACACGTTGACGACGGTAAGGATGGCGACAGAAATGGTGTCAGTTACTTCTTAAGCTCGACCACACACAAATGTCCTGCTCGTGCCTCCGCTCCGACAGCCAATTATCCGTTCCTCTGATTGCTCGCACGAAAGCAGAAGTCGGCCGCGATGCAGAAAAGCCGGAGACAGTTCCTCTGTGTCGGTCTTGTTCGTGAGCGATAAGCATGTACTCATGGTTTACTGACTCAAAATCTAAGTCCCCCACCCCGGAACTACACCTCGGTTCGGGAAAAAATTCATTTCCGGGGTTTCTCTACAGTCAGCAAGCCCTCATCGATTGTCCATCAGAGGATTTGGGGGAAAGCGAATGGGTTGAACTCGGGGTCAATCATCGAGATCGACCCAAGTTCACTGTTTCTTTCCCGCAGCTGGAAGGCAGGTATCTGGAGCGAGGGAAACTACGAGAAAGATTTTCGACTGTAAACAAAAAGATAACCTGGAATAATCTCCTCTCGCACAGCGGCCGTTCCGGCGCGCTAGAAGAAACCCAAGCAGATTATTCGCTTTACTATTGTGATAAGATAATGCTGTTTTAGCACTTTCAACATCCAGCAGCCGAGACATCATCGTCCTTCCCTTGTCGCTAACGTCGCCGTCCGTCGTCAACGTTGCCCTCGTATCCACAGTCAGAACGTCGAATAGATCAAGAAAGCAACGAGATACAGACAGATTGCTGCGGAAAAAAATCGAGCGGAGAGCGACGCTCAAACCAAGCTTTTCCGGACTGACAAACCTTCTGACGTAGAAACTGCCTGACGATCGAAGAAATGTTGCGGGCATACTACAGATAATGCTCAACACAAAACCCAAAGCTATGCGGTCGTGTTGAGAATCATCTTGAACCTCATGGGAGACCGTAAACGCCATCTGTCCTACGCCGCGAATGTCTCTCAGGGCTCAATACGGCCAGCTTCCGATAAGAGATAACTCCCCTAGCTTCGATTCTTCGCAGCTTGAAAACTCTCCAGATCCGAACGCGGTGCTGCTCATGAAGATTCGGATCTCTTCTTCCAACGGTGTCAAATGAGCCGAAAAGCGCTCCTTTGATTACTCCTCGTGCTCGACGGCGCCGTTCGCAGTAGAGTGTTCGTCCGTTGTCAAACTATTGTTGGTCGGATGTATTTTTCGGCGCTTATCATCGACTCCAACGACGACGGAGGAGTTTCGATGCGCTAACAACAGGAAGCGAGGATCCAGGTGAAGTTGGGTAGTTACCGAAAACGATTTTCTCTCTTCTTTATGATTCTTTCCGTTGGTGCCTTATCAGATGAACTCGCAGCTATCGTTCAAAGCCCGCCGGATTTCTCCGGAACCCTGAAGATCAGAGCAGGAAGATTTCACGCCATAATGAGAAGCTGCGCGATGAATTTTCTTGCTTTCACAAACCTCGTGCTTGATACGAAAGCAAAACACGTGCCGGAGGGGACCGAGAATAAGCCGAGTGAGCGTTTTTCTACTTCTCATTCTTTCTGACTCTCGGCCGTCGGCAGCGGTGGGGTACTCTTCTGGCGATATCGTCCTCGTGTTTTCGCGATGCGCTCTTCAAAGCAGGGGATATTAACCTCGGATCAAGTTGGTCCTCGTCTCATTTTTCCCTCGTTTTCTCTCTATCTCGTGCCTCTCCGAATTCCGTTTATCGTGGAGCTATCTGCCGAAGAAGCACGAGGGATTTGTGAAGGCCCCTTCCAGCTCAGAACTCCGTCACGCACCTGCTTTTCAAGTCGCATAAATCTCAGCTTCGAAGGGTATCAAAATAGACCTTTCCGATCTGCGGAACGTAAGCGACAATCTCGATATCTCTCTTCTGAGTTTCGATGTCTCCTCTTCAAATCATTCGCACTAAATGATAATTATAATTATTTCTTTCCGCCCAGTCTGAAAACCTCAGAGTTTACATAATGTTCACATGGGTGGCAGAAAACGAATTCGTTCAGGATGAACATCCTCTTGTCCCGTGAAAGATGGAGCGGAAGAGATTTGAATTCGTTGAGGAAATTTCAACAAGCTGTGACATTCCCTCCTCAACCTGTTGACCCGTTGACTCTGGTGAGTCGGGAGCTAACATCCTGGCTGGCTGATCGACGCTCATTCCTGAACGAATCTCGTCTTCCGACTGATCTGATAGCCTCTTCCTGTTATGTAACCCTTCTATGGGGAGGCCCACCATCACAGGCTGGCACCGTCAGCGCTGGGGTCCCTGAACATTCTCAGGGGCGCTGGAGGCCATATGCAAGGCAGATGCCATTGCAGTAGGAAGCTCTATCGCACAAGCTTTTAAACCGTTCGTTCAGAGTAAGGGTTAGCCCATCGCTGAGGAGAACTCCTGTTCTCGGGATTTCTTTCTGAATCGCCTTTCATTGGAATGAGACGCCCTCGCATCGGGCGGACGACGGGAAAACTTTAGGAATCCATGCACGACCAGGATTATTCGCGAATCTTTCATTCATGCGAGTCCCCGAGTCGCGGAGCTCCTCGACGAGAAGCTCTTAATTATTCTGTCTGATATATCTTGTCGACGATCATGAGGATAAGTGACGAGAGGCAGGTGAGATGAGGGGAACGATTGAGATCTCAGCCCTCCGGTAAGTGATGCCGCGTTCCGTGATTAAGTCCTACGGAGTCACGAAAAACAGAGAGCGAAAAACAACGAGCCCGCCGCTCAGCGACTGCGGCCGAGGTGTCTTTTCGGTGAATTGATGAGTAAGTTACTTGTTTGTGCGTTTCTCCACTTCTCATGCTTCAGCGAAATCATGTCGTCAGGCGCCACAATGGCTGATGGCGTTATGTAACGTCATCGGCTGCACGAGAACTTCGGAGCGAACTGCACATCGCGCCCTGTCCGGAAGAGGTTCCGATGAGCAATCGTTACCGCGGAGTGCTCCCAGAATATTTTCGGAGTTCCAAGTTTTCATCCCACTGGACGGGACGATTACGTACGATTCTTTTGTTTCGATAGTTTGTTCCGCTTACCGCGAGTGTGACGCCCGGCCTGCTTGGACAGACTCGGGTGTGGCGGGTTCCCCGCAACGATTCTTCTCTCAATGCCTCCGCAGCTACCTTTCTGTTGTCTCTCTCTTTCTGAGTCAGAGGAAGGAGAGCGAAGTGAAGAGTTTTTGTAGAAGAGTTAGGGACGCAAGGCTCTATGCAAGGATCCATCAAGCGACCAACCGTCCGGCCGACCAACCGGAGGGACTACAAAGGGTTGCAAGCTGCCGCTCGGCTACCAAACTATCCGGGCTGCCAGTGCCGCCGCCGCACCACCACCAGCAACACCGTCGGCAGCAAATCAAGCAACGAGGCTGACAACCGAAGTTCTCACGAGGTAGATGCTGACTAGCGAGCTCCGAACAACCCATGTCGGAGCCTACTCTTAGTACTCAGTATTAATGCCGTGCCCTGAAGATATCATGTAGAGCTTCTGACACTTCGTGCAGTGAGCCACTCCTCGAAGAGCGCATCAGATAGAAGACATCGGATCCGTCTTCGTCGTCCGGAGGAAGACAACGTGTAAAACAAGCGTCGGGACGGCAGCGACCGCAGCGAGGTTCAGGGCGGTGCAGATGGGGCAATGACGCTCCAGAAAATCCAAAGAAACGTCAGAGTTCCCAAGTAGGTAGTATATCTTTGCGACAAGACCTCGCCGGTCGCATCAGCTGAAACCGCTGGTTGAGTTGCTTCCGTTGATGGGCAACTCACCGATATCTAAATGAGTTCTGCAACGAATCTCCTGAAAGTTTGATGATTCCGAAAATGCTTCGGAAGGAGGTCTCCTGTTCCCTATCGATCGTCCCATCTACTCCGTGACCCCCAAATAGAGTGATCGTGTCCGCGCCGCATGATTGGCATCGATCTCGACCCATTTTCGAAGATATTCGGTCATCTTCTTCGCTCGAATACCCTCGATCCGTACGCAAAAGTGGAGGCTCAGAATTGTCTGCACCATGCGCCGAACGGAAGCGTTACTATGCTGTAGATTCCATGCTCCAGAACAGGTGCTTCGCCGAAGTCGGTCGCAATGTCAGAGCACGTATGCGGTAGGATACATATTTCAGAAATCGGCATTCTACTATGTCTGAGGAAATCAGACGGTGCCCAGAACGACTCGTCGGTCTCTGGGAAACTCATGGGAATTCATCAGCGAGGACGTCCACGCCTTCTCCGGCGTAGTCTCCGACCTTCACCGACAGGATGCAGGGCACGGTCGAAAATATGCTGAAGCAGATTTCCTGCTCAGCCGGCAGCTCATCAAAATCACCTAGAGTGAAAACTTATCTTAAGATGAATTCGAAATGCTTTTCGTCTTAAGAATGAGAACATTTCAGATCTTAACCTCGAATAAATAACTCGAATGGGATACATTTTCAGTGACTCGAATGCTAGTACGGTATCCTTCCCGTTTCCCGAAAGCGGAATAGCGGACGTTTTCCGGCGGAGTCGGAAAGCTTTTCTGTGGTCAGATTCGGGAGGTGCACACCATTGCCATGGACGATGTGAAGAGGAATAATGCTCACTGTACTATTGACAAGACTGTGCAATATGTGAATTTTGTGAGCTGGCAACGTCGACCACGTCTTACCTACGTAAATTATCTGCTTTTCCAGTCGATTACCCGTGAATGAAAGAAGGATCCGTGAGGTGCGGCCAGAAATTCACCTTGCTCATCCTGGACCCGATTCATGACGACGAACTGCCGCACGGCGAATTTGACCGATCCGACGCCCGGGAAGGAGTTCGAGCGGGCTCCCGAATCGGTGAAGTTGCCACGGCTCTGTATGTATCGTATGATGGAAGAGGCTGCTAATAGTTAGTGCGCCGGTATCGACGCCGGCAGCTCCGGCAATGGATATAAATTTCCTTCCCGGTAACCGGTTGTCGTCCATAGCTGAAGGCGATCGAGCAGCAATTAGCTTGCTGGTTCGTCGTTGATGTCCCTTCTTACGCTCGGCTGGTCGTTGCTCGACTGTGTTGTTGTTTCAGAGCGTACCGTCGCTGTCTTGCACCCTGAACATAAATTGGTCGTTGCTGAATTCCCATCTGGTCTCCATTTCCCCAGACGGACGGAGGAGGCGGGTCCCAACGGCGGCTACCGCTTGAGCTGGCCGATCGCTTGGTTGAGCGGAGCGCATTCTGGTTAGCGCTCTTGGACGGATGAATGGATGGATCGGGCGAGAGGGTTCGCGGGGAGGCGGAGCCTCCGAACTTCAGTCGCTCTCGGCTTCAGCACTTCGCGCAGTTCTCGCTGTGCCCTGCATTCTGTCAACAACGAGCCACCAACGAAGCACACTCGCAGCTCCACGCACGAAAGTGTTCGATGGTCATGTTCTTGTGATCGTTATGTTCGTTACGACGCGCATCGACTACTGGACATCCTGTAAGCAAGCAAAACATCCGCAGTCGGCGTGGCTTATCGACTCGACCGACAAGCAACACCGTTCAGGAAACGCGACGGAGGGCGCGAGAGAGGAGGACCCGGTCACCTGATACGTCAAAACGTTGTCGGTTCCCTTCGCTGGTCTCCAGTTTGCGAAACCGAAGTCCGTCTTTTGGGATGACACGCCAGGTTCGGCCGGCGGTTTCTTCGTAGAAACTGGCGGTCAGCGAGAAGATTTCGATAAATCGCCGAAGATTCCATCGACCGCGGGGGCGAAGCTGAGGTGCCGCTCGCCGATGACGTTGCTTTTGTCACGATAGATGGACGAGTGCTCGTCGACGAGTCTTAAGATAAGTCGGAGGCGGATACGAGGACTGCTCGCTCCGATTCTTGATTTGCTGTCGGTTCGGGCTGTGCCCTGTCGTTGATAACGCGCCCGTCTGAACGCTCTCACGCATTCACTCAGTGGTCTGTTGGTTGGTTCGTTCGTTCGCTTGCTCGCTCGCCGTTGGCTTATTTTCTTGCCGGAATCGTTCACTGGCACGGCATTCAACACGTCTGATAATCTTCTCTCTCGCCGAACGGCTACGGGACCTTATGCTCTAGTTCTACACTTGTCCGACTCAAGATTCTGTCGTGTTTCCATGTTCGACAGTGGTACTTCACGCTCACGCGTTGTAGGAAATCCACTTCCCCATCGGAGTGGACGAGTCGATTCGTCGCCGAGGACAGAGGGCGGAGTCGTCGCAAGATGGTCTGAAGACTTTTTCATCTTCGCGTGGAGGAGATGGGGTGTCATGCATCTGGATCGATCGAGATTCCCAAGCGGTGAGTCTTGTGTCACGTCGAATTGCCGAGCTGTATTGCCCTACGCTCAAGCTCCGGATCCGAAGCGGATATTCCCTTGAACTCGACTTTTTCCCTCTGTGTAGCGAACCGGATCCCTCGGTTCCTCGAGTTTTCCCCTTCCTCTACCCAAGTCATCGTGGTTTCTTGACCTGTCGGTCCAGAATGATTCCCAACCGCTGGGTCCCGTCTGGCTGATCCGCTACGGATCTTAGACGCCTCTTGTAGCTCGGAGACTTATCAGAAAAGAGGTCTACTCTGAAATCCCCCCATCCTGATCCCAATACCCCTATGCTTGAGCGTGGCAGACCATGATCCGATCAGGCCCGTTGGGCTTATCAAGATCCTTGATGAGACTTTGGTGGGAACGTTTGAAAAACACAGGTTCTCTCGAGGAATGGATTGCGTCGTTAATCTTGAGGGAGCATGTGTTTTCCTCCCGGCTCCGCCGAGCGTAGAGAGCGGAGCGGAAACATATGCTGGTCCGATGAGAATCCTGTTACGCTCATTGAAGACACGGCGGCCGACTCTGGTTTCTTCGAGCTTCGTTGTACCTCCGAGGCGCACGAGTTCGTGCGGCTCATGATAATTCACGTAGCAGTGCAGATTCGTAACAGCGTTGTTGCGTGTTTCGGTGAGGAATCGACGCGCGCGCGCGTTCCGATGGTCATTAGTCGCGCGAAAGTGTGTGTGTGTGTGTGTGAGTTTGAGGATGGATCTCTTGCCACGGACGCTCGCCGTGGCAACAGACGTTGTGGCGAGAATCCGCCGGCCGACAAACAGTCCGACGCAGGCATCGGACTGATCGCGGAAGGAGCAGAGCCAGACCGAGCGAATATTTGAACGAAGTGCGTCGAACGCAACAAGGACGGGTCGAGCGGACTCGCTCTTGCCGCGAGCGGAGTAGATAGCCGAACCGAGGGACGAGCGAATGAGCGGACCGAGGAGCAGGCAACCGGTTTTTTTGGTAGCCGTTGCCGCACAGAATCAACGTTATTGTCGTCGCCGTCGTCGCCTGATTCCGTTTTCATTACAAGGTGGACAAACAGGCGCGCGCGCGCGAAACGAAAAACCGCAATCTTTGGGCTTCGTCGTTCGAACATGCGTCCCGTCAGAGTTCCCATTCACGCGGATTGACGCCGTCATTTTCGAGCTGCCTGTAGTGAATTCGCGGTGACGGAGAGATGATGAAGACGCTTGCCGTTCTCGATATCGCTGCTCTTGTTCTTTGAGACGCTCATCTTGATGTTGTAGCTGATGCTGCTGATGATGACGATGTCGTCCGCGGCAGCCACGGCAGCAGCAGAATAAACTTCGGGTGATGCTGGTCAGTTTTTCTCCCGAGTCGACGAGGCAGCCAACCGGTCGGAAGGCAGCTCCGCTTCGGATCCCCGTATCTTCGTGAGCTTACACATAAATCGTTTTAATTAAAATCACGGAGGCATTTTCCGTGTGGTCTGGCTCTCCGTCGCGGCGCTCCTGACCGGCTTTCCATGTCGACGTGTCTTGCAAGCTCCCGGAGAGGCTCTGACCCGAGGATTTCTCGACGGATTTTTCATCTAGCTCCGCTACTTATTTTCCGTTTCGAGAAAAAGCTCTCATGCGATGATTCTAGGAAAGCAAAATCCCCGTGATCTTCGTGTGAGTGATCTCGATGGATGTCTGCTCATCCTCACTCCGGGGGGCGGAAAACTCAATCAAGGGCAGAAGCTGGGCATATGCCTGAAAGTCACTTGGAGCGATCGAGCTCAGCGGCCAGCGAGGGAATGGTTGGGGCAGTTAGGAACATGACTCACTCTGCGATAAAGAAAAAAAACACGACCGTATGGAGAACGTCGACTCGTCTGCCACGCAGTAGATAGTTTCATGCATAGATAAATGCATTCGTTTGACGGGGCTTCTCGGCAGAAGACGCCAAAATACAGTTTAATTTCTCTGGGTCTCCCTTCCTCAGCCGGTTCCAACGAGCGTCGCGCTGTCAGTTCGTAAGGCCCATCAGCCCGTTGGTTCGGTCGCCAACCAGAATTTCGCTTTAGCAATTAACTTCAGAAACGAGCGGGACGAGGTGACCGGCTCGGTCTGACTCACCAATAGGGCCGCGGCGAAAACGAGGAGCTCTGCTGCTTCGATTTTCTCCCTTGCCGCTCGACAAATGTCCGTTAGTTAACGTGGCGCTTGACATCGCCTCGACAGAAAAGTGACCGCCTGTCAAACTCGTAACAAACGATGCAATTCTTATGCGTACACCGCTCGCCCGATGGCCAACGGAAAAGTCGAGCGGAAAAAACACCGGTCGCCTCTCTCTACTCTAGACGTTGAACGTGTTTTCTCGAGAGCTCTGAGTGAGTGATCATCTAGCGATTGCGAAACCACGCTGCGGGTCAAGTTCTTGCTGTACTTCAAACGCAACGAGTCGACAAGCTCGATTTCGCTGAGCACCGGAATTTCGCGAGATCGCCGGAGCTCGATCGCCTGTCGGGATACCAGCTTGCTTTACACGGCTCCTTCTTACTTGGATGGGTAGCGCCTGAAGAATGGCCAAGGCTCAGGTGGAGTTAATCACCGAGACAGAAAATCAGCAGACGTTCTCTCTCTCTCTCTCTCGCACGGTCGTTGATATCTTGTGCCTATCGCCGGAGGGTCACAGTGGAATTCGAAAGGTCTGCTCGGCAAGTGCAATAATTCTCCGGTGATTTATCCGCGGGAAGGCGCAACAAGCCGATTTCCGACCGAAGCTATGTAGTCGAGCAAGCAGCTATCAATGCGACAGTCTGATATATTCGGCAACCAGTTCCAATCGGGTTTGACGTGTGGCGGTCGATCTTTCTTTTTTTCTCTCTCTCTCGCTCGTTGGCTGCTTTGCAATTGATGATCAACCCGCTGTAGAGCATTCCAGTTCGATCGTCGCCGATGCGACGAGCAGCCGTTGCTGCTTCTGCACAGCCTGCGAAGACTCTGTTCGTCGATCCATGTGTTTTTAGATGTTTTTCGCTCTTTTCTTTTTTATATTAAAGAGAATGAAAGAGAGGGAGCGAGCGAGCTCAGAGCCCGATGATCAACGAGAGTGGACGCCAGATGCTCCACTGCTTAGCAATCCTTCGGCAACAGCGGATGGATTCTCGCTCATGAGCTTGTCCAACTTCGGCCGCACACTGTTCGTTCGTTCGTTCCTCGCCGAGATAAGTTCCAATGTTACAAGCCATGTGTTCTCATTGGGAGCTGAGGGAACTGTGCTGCATTTTTCATCTGTTGCGTTTTTTTCTCGGATGCCGCCGATCATCTGGCGTTTTGCTTGTGCGAGCTCGTCGTCGGTAGCCGGAGCGCTACTCCGTCCAATCGAGGGGCTGGTTGGCTTTACGGATTTCTCTCGGGATAAGATCTCTTCTCTTAGAAGATTCCGTCGGATGCGAAACGCTGATTATTCTCCTCGTGAGAGTGAAGCAATACTGGATGAAGTGATTGAGTGCCCAGAGTGAGCGAACGACCCGACGATCCGCTGCGTCCAACTTTCTCGGTGAGTTCATCGTAGGATCACATTCGCGATCACAGGATCATCCGCAGGAGATCAGATATGAACGTTCTCGGGATCTTCAATCCCGATACAGTGAGGCGGAAATATCCACAATAAGAATCTCCAAACGTTTGAAGTCTGCGTGCCGAACTCATGACCGAAAGAGCCTCAGAGCGGCACTTATGTAAAAGCCATTTGAATCTCTGAGATGGACGCGTTCGTTCAAGCACCTGTTCGTTTCATTGATGGGGACGGCGGCGGACTGTCGGAGCGCAGGGAGCGTGGAGGTGATACAAGACGGGGAGCCGGCCAAGTTCGGGAATTTTCTGTCGTTGCAATTATGCCTTGACGTTCGTTGGGGACCGCTCGTCTTGACCGGAAATCATCACTGTCTTAGCAGTTATGGGCCTATCTCTCCGTATCTTTCAGGGTTCATGCGCGAGGATCTCTCCTGCCGACAGGGACCACGAGTGTCGAGTGACAGGAATGTTGAATGGTTACTTGGTGCGCATGGTTGAAGGGTCGTACCTGTAGTTTTAACATATGCGGTAGGAACTTCAAACCATGCTCGTTGAGGCCTAATGTCGTCGTTAAGCTCCGCTCATCCCCTCGCTTGTCGGTAGACCCTCGCTCGCTCGTTCTTGCTAATTTCGAACGATTACCGACGTCCCAAGCCGAAAGGTAAGTTCTGCCCGAGCCTCCTCTCTAGCGCGAAGGCTTTTCTGTTTTTCTTCTGTCAAAGTCGCGCTCTCGTTCGGATTGTATCATTTTCCTCATGCCGTCGCCCCTTCCCATTGTATTCACTGGAATTGTGCACCTTCGAGGTGGAGTGAAGGAGAGTAGTACATATGTCGGATCACGGGAACTAAATCCGATAAATAAGTTGATCCATCGGACGATAAAATTTGAAATATCCTGTGTCAGAATCCTCACTGGGATCGGTGACCTTTCTCGGGACTTGGTATCCTTTCTGACAAACGAAAATCATCTTGAGGTCTACCAGGCGCTCGAGCTTCCAGTGAGCCGCTAGCTGCAGGATTGTTGAGACGATCGCATCGAATTCCCCGCTCATATTGAAGCGCTCCGGAAAATTCAGAGCTCTTCTGGGCGACCGGGAGACGATTTCTTCTCCATTTACCGCGGAAGAATGGTGTGCTGGCTGATGTTGGATTATCTGGATTAAGGAACCATGGAGAATTCAATCAAGACGGATCCTTATCGTGAACAAGAGGGGAAGCGTCACGAGCGTTCTCTCAAGATACGATAAGGAGAATGACTGTTGGCGGCTAGAGGACGATTCCAAGCCGATCCAAATACCTGCTGGACGAGACGTTGAGGCTCCCATAGGGAGGATCAGCAGGCATTCGGCGAAATGCCCGGGGAACGCGTTTGGGAGAAACTTTCCGGAGAATTCGTCAGCTTTCCGTTTGCCCGTTCGGGGTAGAGGTTCGCCCGAGAGCTTCGATTATTCGCGAAATCGTGAGACATTGTCTGCAAATGAGTTGTCTCACGGCAGCATTGTCTAGCTCATTAACGGGGCGACCGTCGCTCGCGGAGTATTGTTCGACATGAGAGGAAACAAATCCGAGATGAATGTTTCCTGCCCCGCGCCGTCCAGCGACTCGATATGCCGATTGTGAGAAAGGAGCTGCTTAGGATTATATGGTGCTATTTGATACCTACGCTATCTGAAAACGATCGCTCGCTCGACTCTTCAGAGATCTCCGGTCGACTGATGAGCCTCCTTATGCGTGGCTTGAAGTTGACACCTAATGAGAGATTATAGTTGGTGACAAGTTTTCGGCCGTTCGTGTTAATTTTTTATCTTAATTATACTCGGATCTTTCTCTCTCGTCGCCACCGGAATTTTGGCGCGGTCGCTCGAGACACCGGTTCTCTTCCCGCCTGCTCGAACGACAGATGTTATTCGCGGGCAATTATTTCATTATTTTAGTTTTCTTCTTTTTTTCTCGTAATTTCCGTTTCTTTACTTTGCCGCGACCCCTGTATGCGTGCGTGTATCAGTTGCTCAGGGAGAGTGTAACATCAATTTTTTCTAATCGCTTGACGAAAGGTTCGAGCTGTCGAACGGAAGAAATTGCTGCTATTACCAATCACTACTGGAGAAATCTCCGCACCGACATCTCCTTACATCTGCTCACTGTCGACGGTACGTCCATGTTTCTCAGGCGATTTTTTTCTATGACCGAATCGCGGCGCCGGCCCTTCGTGAATTCTACCTCGAACTAAGGAAAACAACAATTTTTCGAAAGGATAGTAATTGAGCGAAATCCTCGCGACATGCTGCATATTAATATCATTCATTCAGAACCATCTGCTGTTCCGTTTCTTCCCTTCGCTGTTCGGACACGCGCACTGCCGACACATCGACGCACCGACCCATTGATGATTGATTGATTGGTTGGTTGAGGTGTGCTTTAGTCGGTCAGGACAGAAAGGTAAATCTACCTATAAAAGCCGAAATTGTCGCATCATCGTATATTCATGAATTGCCCCGCATAGAGCGTCCCTGTAACAAGTGTAGGAACTGCTAAACGGTTAGTACGTTATGAAGCTCATAGAGAGACATCCCTTCAGGAAAAACGCATTTTTATGCAGTCCATCTGATGCTCTCCGGGAATCTAGCGAAGCGTGTTATTGATGGGGTCCCCCCTCGGAGACGGGACAAAAGGTCTGCTGATCCATATTGCTAGTAGTCTCGAGCGTTACAACGAAGTATACATCCTTCACCTTCACGCCGAGGGATTGATCGGAAACCACGCAGAAGTTTTGGAAACTCGAAATTCGCCTCCTCCCAGCAGATATTAGCGTTCGGAGAAATTATTGATATGCGGTTTTCTTTCGCCTGTTCCGCCCCTTCCCCAGCAATGTGTGTCGAGGTCACCGTACCATATCCGTACCTCCCCTCGAGAACTTGCGTGTATGTCTTCTCAACATCAGAGTAAGCAAGTAGGCAAGTACGCCTGAAGCAGATCGCGTGGGAGGTTTCTCGAGCTTCGATAGAAGGGCAAAGCGCGTGGCTCGAGGAACGCGCGGAGAAATTGACAATTGGTGCAGGGACGATGTATGTAACGAGCTCCTCCTCGATTCTCCCATGGCTCAGATGGAGCTTCAGCGTTGATTCCTTGGCTGCTGAGATCTCAAACTTGAAGATATGAATGAAAGCTTTAGGACCCGTCCATCATGATGAGTTTGATGAGGTTGTTCTCCTTCGGAAATCAAAAACGATAGGAAGAGCTCATCTGATCTGGGCTCCCGCTCTCGATGACATCGGCTGCTTAGTGACATTGGGATAGTACTGAGCCTGTACTTCGGTACTCTCCGTTCGGCTCAACGGAGGGAAAGGAGCGCCTCAATCATCGGAGACCATCATCATTCGTTGGCCTATCGCAGAGGAACAAGGTTCCTGATCGCCGCTTCCGACTGACCCCGATATGATTTCCGTCAGTCTTACGGAGTACGTGTGCAATCTATCAGAGAGCAAGGCTGAGGCCGGCGGCTTGGCCGAGAATGATATCCTTCATCGGAGCCGAGGACTGAACCCATGCAAGGATCACCCTCGTGAAGGGAAAAGAAGAACCCTTCCGGGAACGAGCCAATGTTATGCTGACCGTTCTCTAAAATGGGAGAAGAGGTACAAGGGCTGTCGAACAAGTTGTTGGGCCGTCACGTCGGGAACGACGGGGGCGTTACGGGAGAATCACTGACGTTACTCATCCGCCGCAGATTCTACCACCAGCAGCAACATCACCTAGGACAACGACAACAATGTCAGTTCAGCCGCAGAGCTCGTAACAGCGGCAATTTTGAACAGCCCGTCCAACTGAAGCTCGTGAAGTCGTGCATATCCTTCAGCACAGTGAGTTCTCTCATTATCGCCGGAGCGGCTGAGGCACCACCATCTACGCCCGCCGAGCGGTCGACAAACGCGGCCAGTAATATCTTCGCTGGGGCCCGGGCGAATTCGAATGGGCCTTTTGTCGGAAGTTCCGCATTTCTGATCACTTGGGCTCTCGATCTGAATACTTCCCAATTCAGCGAGACGTTGGGATTCCCTCGCATCTCCCTCGCGATTGACATAGTTTCCGAGCGGCAGTAGAGTGAGCAAGCAAGTGTCTTGTCAGTCAGACAGCGATCTTGTCACGATGTGCACGAGTCGCCGATTATCAAATACATACGTGCTCCGAGCGTGAGTATCTTCCGTTCCGCATTGTAAAGGAGGATCATTATCGTGGCCATCGCCGTATATTTCACTATTACCTGCATCATTATCATTACTGTTATCCGCGTCATCTCCAAGCTCGGCTGGATACTCACAAATATCGGGAAAAATTCCAACTGGCGGTCGACCGTGCAATGTGGACGAGAGCTTCTGAAAACTGCAAGAACTACGCGGGAGGTACTCGAGTTGTTCGATCCCGCCGTGACGTGCCTCGAAGGCGGGACTCAAATCGGCCCACACTGTGAGGAATCACCCGGAGAACAGAAAATAGAAATATCCGAAGACGGTGCTTGAGCTCGACGCCCCTGCCTCCCTTTTGGACGGGAACGCGTCGATCGTAGACTCGGTCTCGCACTCTTACCAGGGTCGAGCGGATTTTCATTTTTTCGGATTCTGATTCCTTCGCAACGAATTGTTTTCTCGAGATTAACCCGGTTCCTTGGACACTTCTAATCATCAAAAAGTCACGATGTCATGAGCGGGCAGTCACTCAGGGAGTCCCGAGCACACGGTCATAAATCGTAGTTCGCCGCAGGGCGAGCGAAGAGCGCGTAATTAATCCGTCAAAACCATCGGAGCATATCAGACGGTCCCCCAGCCGGACGCGTCCGATACGGGCAGAATCTCCAAGGGAGACAGACTGCTCACCGTATACCTACGCCAACACTGAGCGTCCAATGCTCCCTCGGACGATCACCGGTGGACGAGGCAATGATCACTAGGTTTCTCACCATCGCTGATCCGCTTCGAGCTCTCCCTCGAATCCTCCCGTACCGCTGCGTTGCGAAAATCGGATTATCCTCAAGTTCTCCTGACCGTAATCCATCTGGGTCTCTGCCGGAAGCCTACACGGGGCTGCGGGAATCTCATGGGAACGTACCGAGAGGCATGAAGTAGCGGTCGAGTGGAGGGTTCGCACTATTTTTATACAACTTCCGAAAGAGGTGATCCGGCTTGCGAGAATTGTTCCTTGTTTCCGCCAATGTGCGTGCTTAAGTAATGAGCTCACGACGACGGCCACCGGACGGAGGATAGTACCCGGCAAACAGGCGAGCGTTAGACCCACCGGTCGGCTGGCAGCCGAGATGGATAGAGCGGTTGTAGCTCGCTATGATGAAGCCACCACGACGGATTCGGTCAGGAGGAGCAGTCGCGTCCAGAGGCTGCTAGTGTGTCCGGCGAATCGTCGAGAATTAAGTTCGGTTCGCTATTCTCAGCGAACGCTGCATTCAGCAGCGCATATTAAGGGCGTAGCTGCTGCTGTTATTAGCAGAGGCAATTTTAATGCACGGCTGCTTGCGCGGCCGGAGAGTTTGTTACGAAAATCGCTCCCATACAACGGCCTGCTCCCTGCTGGTCAGTCGTGTCCGGCGCACTGACAGTTTTGCCGGCCTCTCGTTCCGTCCGAACAGAAAAACAACATTTATTCCATTATATAATATACGTGAGCGAGCCGCGAAGATCCATCTCTCGCGCTCGAGCTCAAACAATGCCCGGCTTGAGATAAATGGACATTTTAATTTGATGACGAGCGCCTTCGCGTACCTTGAGTCGCCCGGACGCACTTGCGAGCCGACGCTCTCCATTCCAGCGACTCGAGCGGTGAGGGATCACATCTTCGATAATATTCATCCTGTCCCCGGAACTTCACAGATGCTAACTGGGCCTGACGCTCCTCGAACGAGAACAGCCGCTGTTCCCACCAAGAGCTTCAGCTCCGTGACTATCAAGGTCTCGGACTTTGTTACCGGGCGTATTCTCCCAGCAACCGGCGCTCAAACTAGCGCGGACTGCCACGAGCTCTTGCTTCTCTTTTCCCGAATGGAACCGGGAACAGAAACCCGGAGAAAACCGGGCGTCGCTTATCAGCCTCCGGAATATTCTGCTGAACACGATATTTATATATATATATATATATATATTCCTCCAGAGTACCAGACGTCGACCGACGGAAAGCGACTCGAAATCTCAACGTCTGTGAGCGCTGCCTCGGTCGACGTTAGCGAAAGAGAAGAGATTTATGCTTGTGCCTCGATGTATAAGCCCCGGAACAATGCACCGTTTAGCTCCGATCCCGTACATCTCGACAGAGGTGAACGGGCGATATTTTTCTCGTCGAGTCGAACCCTCGGGGAGAAAATGATCACTGCGTGATCGAAACGATATTATTGAGTTTCGCTCTCGTCTTGCTCATCGGTCGGCTTTCTGTGTTCTTCGCCGGAATTGTTTTTCTGTGCGCGGCGCCATGTATCACCGTACGCGCCTCGCGGCGATACAACGAGACATCGGTTGCGACAGACGAAGGGGCTCGAGCTCATTGGGGAGCTCCGAACCTCGTTGGGAATCGGGACCGCCAGGACTCGCAACCACGACATAGTCCACGGGGTTTCAAATCGAGGCCACTTCCCAGTGCTCAGCTGGAAAGTTTCTCTGTGAGGGGAGGCTCCGATGACCAGTGTTTCCGACGGAGTAGTTCGTTCTCCGCCTTCGCAGTGTCAGAGACGGCGACTCGATCGATACCGCGAATATCATGAGCTCAGTCGTCGCGGATATTTTCGACGGTAAATCGAAGGAGTGGCCAGCGGATGAGGTGCGGGCGTCCGTCCGTTGTTTCGGAAGCCTCTTTGTCCAGAGCTCACTCCGAACCATGCACCGGACGCCGTATTCTCGCCGTGCGCGGTGTTGTTCTGTTGTCATGATGCCGTGGCTCTTCTTGCCGTAGTTGTTGTTGCTATCATGGCGGGGCCCGTTGCTCCATCTGATCATGGTTGAATGTTGTTGCCGCTGAGCTGTTGTATCGTCGACGATGACGACGACGAACGAAACCGAGCGGTCGAGCACTCGTCTCCAAGAAGAAGAAGAAGCAGCAACAGCAGCAGCAGCAGCGATGCTTTTAATCGCACGGCAGCCGCGGCATCAGCGACGGCAGCAACAACAACCACGCGAGCGATCGAACGAGTGATCGAGTCAACCAGAAGGCAGCGAAAGAAAATGCAAGAAAGTAAGCGAGGAAGGATCCAACCGACGACGTGCTACTCCTTATCTCGGAGATGCGGCGCTACGGACCCACGACCGGTTTTCGTCGTCGTCTCGTTGCCGGCTGAACGTCCAGGTCGTCATCGACTACTGCCATTTTTCCTTCCAGTATCCTCTCCACGGCTAGCGGGGAGCGTGCCTCTTGTGGACTCGATCGCTCTTCCTCCTCTGGTTTCCCCTTGGTTTTTACTTCTCTGTTCGTCCTCGACCCTTTCGCCGCCTCAACGATAGTTCGCCCCGGCTCTGGCTGTGACTGCTTCCTCGGCCATAGGTCCCTCCGACGGCGAGGGGGAACTGACTTATTTCGAGAGATGGAGCATACCCTTGTGGCCATAATCCGTGGAATCCATCGCCATCGGTAGCGCAAGATCCTTATAATCGAGAGCGTACATGATATATCCCTCACCGTCTGATGCGCCCATATTCCTCTAGGAGCTCGGGAATCGATGGTGAGGATTATGATTATAGGGGAAGACTTGGGGACGAACTATCCGGTAGTGGAACATACTGATAAAATTGAATACGAACCATATGGCAGACGTGCTCGATTCTAGATTTCCCGGCGGTAAACCATCTTACCCGAGGGGAGCAATCGAAATGTATCACGCAGCTGAATAAAAGTGCTCTATGCACGGGTCCGACGAGGACCACACCCGAGCTCCCACTCGGAGGAACTTCCCAGAGTTGACCTCGGGAACATCATCCTGAATAGTTCCGTGTCCACTCGAGTGTAGTAGATGCGACGGTTGTCGCGTCGAAGTGCACGCGGTCACTTCGTCATCGGGGAGCTCTCTCTTTTTCGGAATCTGTATTTCATTCAGTGAAGACCTCGTGTGTCACCGATGCGATGTCATCGTTGATGGACTCGCGGGAACACCGTAGTCAGCATTATTGAATACAGGTATTAGCTCTCAGCGTGGCGTCGCTTTCGTATTCCGATAAGTTCATTAGAAGAAGACTCCAGCTCAGAAAACCGGTTCGATCTGCTAGTCCAGCCCGCAACTTCTTTCGACTGATTGACAGCAGCAGCATAGAAACAGGAATGCTCGGTGATCACAACGATTCAATACATTACAAGCTTTGCATGTTCAGAAAGCGAAGTTGGAAGCCACATGTCAAGCTTCAAGGGGACGCAGCTCCGAAACTAAAATACGACATTGAGCGGCACCTGCAGAAGCGATCGGCGGTGGCGCCGTCAAGATACGATTTTCTCGTTAGCCGTTATCATCGGCGGACGGAGTGCACCGAACCGGAATTTTTCCGAGATCGAAGCATCGGCAAAACTTTCGGAAAAAGAGGGAAGCTAATGCACGAATCATGTTTGAGAGAGGGTTTTTTGACTAGTCGTCAAGAAACTAGTTTCATTCCCCGCGAGCTTCGGAGGTCAATGGATTCTAGGGCTAGGGAATCTGCAAGGCCCAAAAGTGTGGCCTTTGAGCTGACACTTTCGATCGATAAATATCCCCCCGGCTCCTTTTCCTTCTACAGCTCACTCACACCTGCGCCGACTTGAATATTTCCCTGATAGATGATGATATCGAGTCCATGACGAGAAACCACGCTCTAGAAGACCCATTCCCGATAGGTGGCTAGGAACAGTGTCCTGACCTCACAAGACCCCTGCGAAATGCGCCGGAGGGTCTCAAGGAACGATCTCGACTTCCTACTGTGAGACATCCGATGCGCCAGGATTGCGAAACGTGCGGAGAAATTTTATTTACAAAATTCAGCCATCTAACAAAACCCAAGAGAGCCTCTCGCAAATCGCTGTTCGACTTCCGAAAGGAGATCCCCTCGACAACATGAGCACGGTTCATTCCTTCGGACCAGGTCGCAAACAACTGACAACTGACTTGTGAGTGATGTTTCGGTGTGCCTCCGACTCGAGACTCTCGAGATTATTCGCTACTTCTGCCGTCGAACTGAGCCCGGGGCACCTCATCTCGGATTCCGACTTCGCGAATCGCTCATTTCTGGAATGATTCCGAACAGAATAACTGATAATAAGCTCATCGCCTTCGTCTTCGTCCCATTCTGTCCTCAGAGAATTGTTGGTCAACAAGTGAGAGACAAAATACCCTTCGGACTCAGGGTATAGAGGTTTCCTGGGCCGCGGAGCTCGCCGTGGATCTCTTGCTACCCCGAGATATACTCCTGATGAGCCCCGGTAGCGGGGATTTCGTGTAAGTCGGGCTGAACGGCAGGAATGGCAATTTTTCGAGCTGACTCCCCATGAACGGAACGCCGTAGCATGTCATGTCTGGCTCTTCCGATGCTTCCTTATCCTCGACGAGTCCACGTTCTTTCAACGTGCCCGGGATTGTGTTATCTAAAAATATTCCCAGCGCTCCGCCCACAAACATGGAAGTCGATAGCAAGATGGTTATAGTTTGGTCGAGCATCAGGTTGCCTGGGAAACGCAGGCGATCATTATAAGTTTTCTCTCCTCCAAATTCAGAAACTACGAGCGAGCTCAACGACTGTTTGTTTTCGTCGCGATTTGAGCGAGTGCAGGAGCACGGAAAGTATCCGGTAAGCGAGATGTCGAGAAAAATAGTGTGGAGATAATTGGGAACATCTATCAGCGAAATTGCACTCCAGAACTCACCGGTCTGGATCGACTCCGGATGTCTCCTGGTCCAATGAGCGATCATGATTCCCCCGAACAACGAGGTTCCAAGAACGTAAAGATTCCGCGATGAATGCAGGTCCACTTGTTTAGCGGACGCGATTCCAACACCCGATATCAGCGAGAAAGACACCACGAAAACTCCGCCTGGATGGAATCGAGAACTTTGAATAAGCACCCAGCGCAGCACGAGTGGTTCTGGCTCAAGAGTCTTCAAACTCCTCGCGGTCGAGATGTCGCTCTTTCGCGTCCGCTCTCTTTGATTTCTTTTAGCGATCAAACATTGTCCGAATCCTCAGGAGCTTCTCCGTCTCTCAGGATCGAATCATTGGACCTCAGCAGAATACGGAAGCGGAGGCCTCAAGCGCGTAGAATATAATGCGCTTGTTGTATAAATGAGTCAGGGAGATCAGCAGGAAGGAAAGCTCGCTTTGTGAGTCAGTAGCCTCATCACGTATGAGAAACATAGCTGGGAATCGATGGGAGCTCCATTTTTCCGTGTTCATCGGATCTTCTTGCTCAATGCACTTTCGTGTCAATATTCGATCCTGGACGGACGCATTCGGCGCTCGAGCCTCCCGACGCTTGCCGTTTCAAGAGAAGAAGATTTTTATCGAAGCAATAGTTTCGTTATTAATGAAGATGCTCTAGAGATGAAGGAGATGAGACGAAGAATCAGGGTGTGCTGGCGCTGTTGTTGGCGACCGTATCGAAGGCGAAAATCCCATAAAAATATATATAACAAAAATAAAACAGAAACACCTCGATAACAGCGACCGATCGAAAAACCGTTTCAACGGCGATCGCAACCGGTTCTCCCATACTCCGGATTTTCAGGCCGTCAGAAGAAAGAGCGAACGTTCGGAGAGCCCGAAGGCTTCTGCTCGTGGCGTTCCGCCGCGCTATTGATTAGGACCGTTCCCGCTTGTGGCTTTCTTTTCAGTTTCTCCTCTCAAGCGGCTGTGCACTTCTGCATAATTCCATAGGCATGGCAATTATCGGCTCGGTAATAGACATCGATGTCACATTGCACCTCACGTACCGATGACCGGGTCCGGAATCGTTGCGAAAAGCGCTCCGAGTTTGCCTATGATGCCGAAACCCACCATAAACAGTGCAGCCCAAATGATTACGGACCGGCAAGCCACCTGAAAAAGATCCGATATCTCGTTGCTTGAATTTTCTTCCGGCAGAGCGCTCGTCACGAAATCTTCTGTGAGGCGAAGCTTGTACGCTGTGTAGGTTCCCCAGAAGATATATCGATTATTCCGAGACCTAAACCATCGGAATTGAATCCCGGAAATGAAAAATTTCCCGATGCTAGAGCCGCACATAGAGTTCCGCTGTCATGACGAATGAATAGAGGTATGGGAGAATCTGGTCCGGGAGAAATATCTGATCGCGGTTGTGACGCAGTTACTTTAGTGAGAGCGATGATGCTTATGTTGCTCGAGTATGAGGTCAGTCCACAGCCAGCGCCGAAGAAACCTGCGATTATGCTTCCAGCGCCTTCGAACATGATCCCTCTGTTGATAGCGTGCTTCGGTGGGGTCGGTGCGCGGGATAGCGAAGCGCAGGCCAGGTAGTCTCCGATGGATTCAATGATTGAGCTAACGATCGCTGATAGCATACCGATCACGGCGCCAACCGTGTAAGTGGGCGCACCGAACTGGCCTGTAAGTCGAGGAGAATTCGAGTAGAAAGCCATACTCCGGTCGAGTTGTGGGTTGCAGTCGAGGACCTGTCCCAAGCGACACGAGGAGAGCCTCATGAGAGAAATTCATAAGCAGAGCGTAATTCTCCCGCGGAGTGTTGAGATATGACTAGTGAGCTGGAGTTTCCGGAGCTAATAATTTGCGGAGGGCAGAACCTGATCCTGGGGCCAACGGATGGGTTGACAGTCATTTCGAGAATAATGAGAAACCCTACCTGGGTAGGGGAATCGTATCCAGGGACTGTCTCGGATGATATTCGTCCGGAGGTCTGTCCTAGCGGCATTTTCGGGTCCAAAATAATCAGAGACCGTCAGAATACCACAGATCGCCCACGATGCTAATAGTGCCATCAGAACCTGCGGAACGATCCTTCGTGACGATTTCGTGAAGGTGTCAGGAGCGTGGTTCGCTCGCTCTGATCATGATTCTGTCACCAGATTGTCAGAGCCACGCGCGGATGGCCGCAGCGAGGGAGTTTTTCCACCCGGATCACCAGCTTCCGCCGTTCTGGCACAATCTTGGTGAACATCAAATGTCGAGCGGCTATTCACAGTCAGATTTTTTCCGAGACATTTGAGTCGCGCATCGCGGGAGACATAATCAATGGGAATTTATTCGACGTCGAATAATACGCGGAATTCATTCGGACTCGATGTGCCAGCCGAAGCATCGGAGGAGGATTGGAACGTACCGGAAACACTTTGAAGATCGGAGCTTTCTTCAAACTCAAGCCGGACTTCGTGATTACTGGGAGTGGACACTTGACATTGGTGAGGTACTGGGAAAACAATGTCATCAGCGTGATGGCCCTTGAATTGGTCAACGCGGTCGTTATTGTCGTATCGAGCATCATCGTATATGATATTCAATGAGTGAGTTTTAACTCTCTTCTCATCGTCGATAACTCGCTGAGAAATTAGAATCTTTCCGCGAACTTTCAAGAATCCGTGTCCACGTCGACTCACAGCATTGAAACTGTCCAATTTTTCGAGCAGAGATCGGCAGCCTCTTCGAAGAGGAACAGCCCGATGAGGGCAATCGTCGGTGTTATGCCGAGCGGAGTTACCCATTTCAGAAGACTTCCAACAACACCGGTGAATCCGAGAACGACTTCGAAGACCGACGATATGATGATAGCTCCACAAATCTGCCATGCCGTTTTTGAACAGACAAATCAGGGAAGCAAGAAGAGAGAAAATACTGTGAGGAGAACATCGACGCCAGATGAAATGACGACTATCAGATGAGGGGAGAATCTATCAGGAGGAAAGAAAATCGGTCTACTTCGCGCATGCGGGTTTGCCAGAGATGGGTCCACTCATCTTGAGTCACAGGACCCGTAGAATTGTCGCTCCGAAGAGCAATGATATCTTGTTCGGATGGACATTTCCACTCGGGCAGCGACATTATGGCCACGATCGGAACAAGGAAGGTTACGCTGCATCCTTGCACGATTGGCAGCCTGAAAAAGTGAGGTATCAGTGACGACCAGGCTCATCAACGAGATCAACGAGACATTGACGGTGATCGGAGGGGAACCGGGCTTCGCCCTCAATGGGTTCCTCCCTTGAACTCGATCAAACTCAGCTTCACTTTACAGGGAGACGGAATGATAATAATATAGGTAATGGCTGAGCCGATCCGAGTCCGGATTGATGCCCGAAACCTCTCGCACTCGTAGCGAAAATTTCGCTAAGACGGTACAAAACGCGCTGGGCACGCGGCTGTTCTGTCGACACATTAAAATTCACATGATACTAACCGTATACCGAAAGTTGTTTGTAGAAGAGTCGCGAATCCGGACACGAAGAATATGGTTGAGATCAGGTAACCCCGCCCCGGGTCGGAATCTCTCAGACAGATCGCCGGAGCCAGTATAAATGGGTAACTTAGCGCTCCGGAGGATGCTATCAGGTACTGTTGGAAGCCCAGGAGAGCAGAGAGATACCAACGCGGCGAATCCTCCAAGCCGTAGAGCATGTCATCTCGCCGGTTCGGGAGCATTCCTTCTTCCTCGATTTGGGATAACTTTGAACAAATGTTCGGCAGTCGGATAAGAGTTTCCATTCCCCCATCAAATAGTTGAGCAGCGACAATCGGTCCCGGTCCACGGCTCCGAACGACGGTGCGACTCGGAATTTTCATCGTCGGAGGCTGTTACAGGGACTCGAACGACCGAATCACGGATTTCCCGCTCACATGGATCAGGAATCGATTTGTACTCACTTTGGTCTCTTTCCGGTGCTCGTTGTGCATGATGTGGTTCCCAACTAGAAAATCATGCAGAGCCCGCCGGGGAAGCGACTCGCGACTGTCTCTTCTTGACCCCTCGTAAAAGGGAGACAGATAGCTCAAATTTTCGCCCTCTTCCCGATGGTCCAGTGCACGAAAGCAATGATAGCGTTGTTCTGGTCAATCACCTCGCATTTCAGAGAATCGCCAATCATTATCACTACGAGGTTTTACAAGGAGGAGCAATTTGTGACTCGGGAAACTCTAAACAAACGTCGTACATGAGAGACCGTGGAAGATACGACTCGCGTAGCGTCGCTGCCGCCGTGGAGAGACGTACGGTAATTCTTCTTTGCGGAAACATCAATGAGCTAGAGGAGCGGATTGTCCGATGGCAGTGATCTTCATCAACGAGCCATGCGCCGGACATTGTCAATCTCGGTTGATTTTCAGCGAGAACGTCCGTGGAACTTCCTCGGAACCCGAATACAGTCGTTGGGTTTTCCGACGAAGATTGAATTTCCGCATCAGATTCCTGCGCTGGTTTTCGGCTCTTCGGCCCTCCCCCGGGTGGATTGTGGTGTCTCCAGGTCCTCTATGGGTGCTCCGATTCATTTGCATGCGAAAAGACATAGCAGCGGGCAGCGGGTACACTGCCCGTGGAGCGAACGTATCTCGGGCTCGGCCCGGTGAGTTTATGATAGCCTCTGGAACCTCGTTTGCAGCAACAAAGATACATACTGACTGGATAGCGTTCATGAGTATGCTTTCAATCTCCCTAATAGGACCGTTTACGCTCCCACGGCTCTGTTCAGAGGTGGATGATCATTTGAGGTAATCAGTCTCGTTGGTGATTTGCACGTACAGCATGTTTGAACACGAAGAAACTTATCCGTGTGACATCAAAGCAAGCAGGATACGGTCCTGCGTCCATGTCTGGCCGGTCTCTGGAAATCTCCCGGAACTGCAGATGATCACCACTGATTCTACTGGCTCCCGGGGCGATCCGACTGAGAGTTTCGGTCGCGCCATCTCAGCACGCGAAATCAGGGCATCTTCTAATCTTCTCTGGGTATGCCTGTTCCGGAGGGGGCGATGAGGAAAATCCAATGATACACGCACGTATGAATTCATGTCACCAAGTCGTTCAACTGAATCAGGCCGGCTGATGTGTACAGCCATGAGTTTATTCTGCCGACACTTTCGCTGTTTCCGGCTCTCACGGACCATGTCAGCCAGAGTGGTGAGGAGCGTCGACAACGTTCGGTATGAAGCGGAACGTTTATTCGAGAATAGCAGGTTCTCTGCGTAGAATCATTCGGATTCGATAAACTTCAAGACCCTACTGACGACTCCATGATCAAGTCCAGAAGAGGAAGAATTCTGGTTCAAACGAGTTACTTCAGTCAGCTCCTTTCCGTAACAGTCAGTTTACTTTTGATTCAAGTTCGCTCGGAGTAAGACCCCCGCTCCCTATCACTTTCCTGGCACGGAGGACGTACATTTTGAGTCGATACCTATGTAGGTACGTAGAGGACCCCTCCACCGTGTGGTGGGTGGATTTTGACGATCGCGGTTTCTCCGAGATTGTTCCGAACCTGAGCGATGATATCTCCTACCCTCCCTTTCAGGGGGTGAGCTTCGATGATTCTATCGCTCTCCGGCGACTACGCAGCTCCTCCCATCGCGGGACATGGATGAATGATTTCCCCTTCTCCCGAGAAGGGGTTGACTCGGAGCTCTAGACTCGTAAGCTCCTACGGAGATAATCGAATACTGACCGCTCTGCGGGATGGAGAGCTGGTTCAATCGGGACTATATGCTATCATCATGGGGCGATATCTGATGAAAACGTCTCAAAATTCGGAATTCTGTGAGGCTGTCAAAAAATCAGAGAGATGCGAATCTTCTACTGTCATCAGAATGGGGCTCCAGAAGAGACAGACGGTAACTCATCGAGATGGATTCGGTCCTGCGAATAATACCTCGAGCTCGTCCGGAAGCTTGAAGCCACCCGCGTAGCGTTCGAGGACTCGCAAAAGGCTTGTCGTAGGTCTTCCGGAGTGCTCTGATACAAAGGTCCAGACTTCAAGCAGTCCGAAGGTCGTGGATCGAGAGAAACCGGGGTCTTCCAAAGGTCCCGGTGACATGGGACAAAGTTCAGTAGAGAACAGGCGAGCCTCATCTCCATCGCTACTTTGCGGGCGCCCCTTCCGAGCTCCACATTTACCAGAGTGTCCGAGCTAGCTGATCTTCGCCTTGTCGCTCAGTGTCTGACCCGAATGTGACGGCCTTATTCTGCATATCGACTCCATGAGGGCCATACGTTAGGTATGTGCCTATGAACAGAATTGTCAACATACCGTTGTAGCGCTCCGGAGAAGCTAGCGGTTAGAAGTGAGATCACGCTTGCCACGGAACCTGGCAATGTTCGTACCGGCAGCAATGAAAACCCAGACATCTTCTCGCTTCTGTCTCTAGACCTGCCGGTGTCTGCGCTAGTCGCGAAGAATATTCGCTTCACATCGAGATGAACACCGATTTTCCTACAATGACTGATCCCCAGGCACAGCAGTCTGATATCTCGTAGACGGTCTCAAAAGACGCGAGAGACAGTCCACACATTCTCGGCAGCTGCGACTGCGGGTCATTCAGCAGGGGAAATTTTCGCGGAAGGGAATGGGTAAGGTCCCTGTTCCACGGGGAGCACTTTGCTTCCTTGAGGATTTGAAGTTCCGCAGATCTCATTGAGCCCCCGTCCGGACACGCGATCTCCTCTACCATTTCGATCGTTCCCGTCTCTGGGGCCAAGCATATATCTTGCTCAACAAAGTCTCGTAGCCTGACGCTCGATATGTTCTCGGCCTGAGATTAGGCTCGCGGAGGAGAACTTTGGTGGCACCACAACTCCTGGCGATCATGAGTCGGAAGTGACGATAATGATCGAGCTCGACCGTCTGCAATTTAAGACTGGCGAAATCGCTGATCGATGGTTCTGCGTTCCTGACTCCATAGTTGGATTCAGGGGCGGCGCAAGGAAAATGGTCCGCGGGCTTCAAACATGGAACTTGAAAGCCAGCTTCCCAGCTCAATGGTGGGATTGGTGGGGAGAAAATGTCATTAGATGAGATACGGGTAGAGTCGGGTCATCATGACGAGCAACCTGCATGCAATATCCGTCGTTAATCTTTTTTTCCGGTTTATCTAGTGATCACGAATATCCTCTATGACGAGGGCTACCGACTTCCAGCTAGGGAATACCGCCTATATTCCGCGCCCATTCGAGGTCTGCGACCTGTGACCACCATCTACACGGCATGGGGCTGCTTTCAAGTATTGCATCGCTTCGCGGAAATAGAGGACCCCTTGCGGCATTTCACAGAGAGGGACTTGTTTGGTATTTCCTTCAGACTCATGCCTGAGCGTATCCTTCTGGAGGGAGAGCATCCTACGGCTCCTTCCCAGCACCAGCCATCGTGGAACATCACCTAAACGCTTATTACGGTCTCCAACGCGTCATCACTCATCACTCATAACGAAGCTTTGAGTCCAGCGCCTCAAAAAGCCTCCAATATTGACGCCCGGGCGAAAATATGCACCACCTGCCCTTAGATCCGAAATTGTCTCACGGGATTTTATCTACAGAGATCGGACGTAGCTCCTCCGTCGAGGGCTGGCGATTGCCTGTGCAAGTCTCGTAAGACGGTGGAGGAGACTCGGATGATGCTCGTTGTCCGATGGTTGTGGCTCTCCCGATGCTCGGAAGAGGTGTTCCAAAGCGTTCAGGGTTCTTGCGCACCGAGCTGTAAGATGGCGGGTCGTCTGAGGCTCTTGACAAGGCGTGCCGATCTCCGTTTAGTCCCCTCATAGCAGAATTCAGGTCTCGCTGGTGATTGCATCTCGGGCACCCGACGGCAAGCACACACAGGAGAACTGATACCGTTGCCAACGTCATCGCGAAATAGAAGAAGAATTGTGTGCTCCTACCGGGGGAGTAGAGCAAAATGCAAGAATCTGTAACGTAAAATTCTGCGACTGAAAGCAGGATGAGCGGGTTTCCGTTACCGCATCTCCCCCATTGACTCCGCTCCCGGCTGACCTCGTAAGACGCAATACCGAATCTCTGGAAGATTTTCGCAGCTGACGGAGACGTTTCCAAGTGTGTGTCTGCTCTTCGGAAGCATCATCTCGCATAGCCGATTCGGACTCGATAGCTCATTGAATCCTGAAGAGACATCCCTCGATCACCACGATGATTGTCCCAGGTATGTGCATGGGAACCGCGAATATAATAATATTGAGATCTCGGCGAGAGACGCCTGCGTACTGGAGTTGAGACACTTCGCCTTTTCGAGGTAGCCATCGTAGTAACACCTCTCAGGATCCCGACACTGTAGCTGTCTGTTGTCTCCGATGATATGGTGTCTCCTCGAAGCTTTCTGCGAGGCGTCGAAGATCAACGCGCTCTCTGTTCTGATATCGTAGTAGTCTGTGCCTGGAATTAGGCCGCTCCCTGCCAACTCTGGCTGGAATTTATTTTCCACATTCCCTTGAGGTCATTATTTGCTTTGTGATTATCCACGCTGTTCAAACTTTAGGAAAATTATCTCAGCGATACCAAAGCTCACGAAGCGATTCACTATAAACTAACCTCCGCAATCTAGATCCCGGTTGAGTTTTACGCTCTTCGACACCGATTCATTTCGATCACTACCACCGAAACTCGCTGATTCGACCATGGGATCGGCACGAGCTGAGAGAATAACCATCAGAAGCAAATCGTATTTCATCGTGTTCTCACTCTGGAAGCTCTGCGATACTCATGTCACTGACTCTTCCAACTAAGCTGAGTATCTTCTTTGGAATGAAGTCCACTCGATATTGTCCGGAGAACAATGATACCCTTAGGTGGCATTCGGCGCGTCGATATTCTTAGCTTTAATCTTGGCAAAGAGATACGGGTTCTGTGCTACCTAGCAGCCGCATTCAATCGATGGTCCGATATTTTTACTCCTAATGCAACACGCGAATTGAATACCAGAATTTATGTCTGAAATACCCTCCGAGATAAGGTAATCGGGACAGGGAGACGACAATATTGTCGGCAAGCTTCCTCATTCGACATCTTATCAGCTCCAATATACCGGAATCCTCCGAGAGATCAAGTCCGACTACTTCGTTCGATTATTGTGTTCATCGGATGATTCAAATATTTACAATGACAATGATTCAGTCCCCCCTCCTCGGTTCCGCGAGGTTCGTTGTAACGAGACTTCACTGTCTCTGGTCAGGTGAAGTCTGCGACGAGATGCAAAAGGCATCCCCCTCCATCTTCACGATTCTTCACCGGAACATGTTTCGTATTCTGGCGGCGGAGTCTCAGATAGAGCGCGTTCGGCGTTGCCATGGAAAGGTTTCTTGAAACGCGTCGGACTCCTCTCCACGGTGTTGTACGACGGGGGAACGTCAATCGTAGAATCATACTCGTCCTGAATTGTGCGAGATCGAACTTGAAGAGGATCTCTCCGCTGGAGTTCTAGACGAGAAATTCGCAGCCTACAGACTATCATCAGTAGACAAAAGACTCCTGTCAAGATGATAGCCGACATGAAGAAGAACACGGAGCTTGTGATGGGTTTATACGGTACGTAGATCAAGATACAAGAACCTGCGTGGAATGATTCCGCTGATTGTTGAGCTTTGAAGCAATAATGATAATTTACGATTCCTCGGACCCTCTGACCACAGATTCCTCTTGAGGCACTGACCTCTGAGAACGCAGTACTTCAGTCTTCCAGAGATTTCTTCACAGCTCACAACCGAAGAATACACGCGGTACGTGAGGTCGGGGAATATTGCCTCGCATCGCCAATCTGGTGTGGAGAATCCGTCTCCCCCTACACGGTGCGAGTCGAGGAAAATGGTGAAATTTGGAGCGCTCGCAATTTCGTGACCAAGAGCACCCTCGATCCGAGTAAGGATTCTCACCGTTCCCATTGAAACAGCTCGCTTGCTCTGCGAGTCCGCTATAGGCACACGCCGCCGGGCTCTGACACTGCAGTTGTGAGTTGTCTCCAACGGGGGAGTTCCTCCGTCGAGCTTCTTTGTCAGCGGAAAAATACAACGAGGACTCTGCCCTAATGTCGTAGTAATTATCGTCAGCTAAATCTGGAACAGATTTGAATATTTTTGAAGTTCCGTGCTCAGGGCATCCTCCGCTGAACTGAATAGCGCGGATGGCCGGACGTGGCGCATCAAACTGCTTCCGAAAGTTGCCTGCTCGAATTCACGCGGCCGGACTTACCAGCACATGCATGCCCTTTGCTGAACTCTGTCCTGGACGGAGATTCTTCTGCGCGAATGGATGTTGCACGAATGGATAAGCCGTTGATGAAATTGAAGGGGGCGACAAACAAAATCACTGATAAGGGAACGAACCTCATGCTCGGACGAGCTTGAGCTCCCAATTCCCCTGGAGCTTCCCCTCGATTCACAGTACACAGCCGTTGGCTTGGAACTCCAGGGTTGTCGCACGATACGAGTTCCTCTCGACTTAAAATGCCATGTACTCGAGTACAATAATGCCACGGGTATGGATCCTGCTTGAAAGTACTCTCCGCTAATCATTTGTAATCCTCTGGGAGAGCTTCGAACTTATTTCCTTACAGCGGAGGCTGTAGATTTTTTTTCCGAAAAACGCATCCCTCTAATGCTCGATTCCAATCCCAGCCGCCGAATCCATTTTGCTGGCGCCTAATATTAATACAACCCGGATGCGTAGGTCGAGTGATGCAGGCGGCTCCCTATCGAATGACGAATTTCGCCGTATACAAGAGAATTCGAGGGAGATCTACCCTTTGTCCTTCCCAGATTTTCTCATAGTCGATCTCTTTTCAGACCGTTTCGCGTTTCTAAGATCGCAACAGCGGGAAAAGCTGCAATCAACGGGGCAAACATCTCTGCGTTTATCTGATGACGCTGAATTCTGAGCTGGATTTCTACAGCTCTCCGAGAAGAATTCGACGGCTCACGGCTGTCTCCAACTATTCTCTCATACGCACGGCCTGCTCAAAAATGTTTCCTGGAGAGTTGGACGTTCGATTATTATTGAGAGTTTTAGCATTGGAATTAATGGGGCAGCCTGAGAACGCTTCGGGGTCACCCGTACGTTGTCGAGGACCGTGCTGGGATAGGATTCTTTTCGGAATAGCCCGATTCTGCGGACGAGCTGTGGGCGTCCCGTTTGGGAAAACAGACAACTATAGATGATGGAACACGAGTGAGCTAGACAGGTCGAGACATCCGAAACGACACTGTTCGGGCGGGATGGCTCTGACTTGGGGCATCGTTCGATTCTCGGAGATTCCGAGTCATGGGGACTTCGCGGGCTCGTTTTTTTTATGGAAAGCACTTCGGGCTTCACGATCCGATCCTCGTGCTTGCTGAGCGGGATTCCTATCCGGAAATACTGTATTGGAGCGACAGTTCGACGGAGCTTCCCCGGCAGAAGGACAATTCTTTTATAGCGAATTTCGCGCATCGATTCCTCGAGCGCGTGACAAGACGGCTCACGCAGCATAGATGTCGCTCACAGAAACTCGATCGTGTCGACGAATGCGTGTTCAGAGAGAAACAATCAAAACATAAAGGGAGATGTGCTCAATAGCACTGCTGGCGTTGGTTGCAACTTCAGTGATGACCGATTCCGGTGTACGTGGAACTTTCCAGACTTCTTTCAACATCCCCATACCAGCCGAAGTGATTCATAACTCAACCCACGCAAAGACCACGCTCCACAACGCTACGGTGCTTTTCCCAATGATGAACGAGCAGAAACAGGGATACCCCTTTTGTAGCCGTGAGTACGTTTTTCATTACTCATAGTTCTACTCCCGGTGTGGATTCTCATCGGCGAACTCCGACTCCGCGTGGCTTTTGGGAGCGAGCATCGCATTGGAGGACCACCTGAGCTACAGCTGCCCTCTAATCTCTGGGGAAGAGCATGACAAGAGCCGATTTCCGGGATCGGTATGTGTTTCCTTCTCCCAAGGGCTTATCCTGAAGTTCAGGTACTCCGAATGTCCGCCGTGAGAATCTCGCCAAAGACCGAGTCACTATTAATATCCACTGCATATAGCGATTGAAACAAGCATTCAAGAGGAAAGTTTCTTGCAGTGGTCGGGTTTGACTTGTTTTTGCAGCAAACCCTCGTCTTCCGGGCCAATACTACTGTCAAGAGAAGCAAAGCTCCTCTGCGAGAGCCCACGGAGCTCCAATGCAAAGACTCAAGGCTGTGTGAGACCAATCAGACAGCTTCGACGGTGACCTGCGTGAATCAAGGTCAGGGTTGCGTCCAAGATAAGCAAAATGATTCGGAGCGACTAGACTGAGATTCAAGGTCAGCTAGTCTAGCCGACTATGTCAGATCCGAATCTACCTCAATGGATACACAGTCGGAAGAATCTACCCTCTGTTAAACACATTTTCCGAGAATGCTCCCTATTCCCCCTCCATCTTAGTTAGAGAAAAATGGAACTTCTCTCTCTCCCAAGGTCCCAACGCAACCGCGAACGAGTGGAAATGTGACGCCGATTTCCCGTCGAAAGATATCGTGATTCAGAAAGCACACATAAGCTGTGAGCGACTCTATGCTCAGTGTGTACTTTTGAGTAAGTATTGACCTCCGGCAAGGTTCTTGTGCGGCAGACCTCCCTGCCCCCGCAAGCGGACTGATGCGCTCTCCTCAAGCTCAAAATCATGTAACACAGAAGGAGAAACTCAAGCTCCAGGCATCGAGGCATCGACTAAGGACAACTCCCCCATAGAGTAGGTCCCTCGACCGCGGCTGCGACTTGGAATTTTCACGCGGTCCTTTTCAGAATCTTGCGTACTGGTCTACACGCCGATGGAATACTCGCCGGACTGGCACATGTTCGTGGCTTGGGGCGTCGGAGTTGTCGTCGCCTTGGTAGCGATGTCCGTGGGAATATCAGCATGCGCGAGACGATCTATGAACTTTGTCCCGACTGCCATCTCGACCGTGTACAGTTCGTCTCAACGCCTCTGATGTGAAAGGGGCCATCTCATGTCAACCTAGGAATTCACTCAGACGGTGTAGGTACTATGAAGGACTTCGAAGAGCGAGCAGCCGGGATATCGATTCGAGTAGCTCTCCTTCCGTAGATGTGGCGGCTCTTCATGGGAAGAATGCTTCACGATGAGACGGAACGACCCAATCGATATTCATAGTTGTCGCTGAAGAAATGAAACGACATTTCCTGGTTGTCTTCGCGTCGCGATCAACTCCGAATCGGAGAGGGGGTTCGCGGGTCGACACATAATGAAATAATAAACAAAATGCTTTTGAGAAGCGTCGTCATCATGCTCATAATGGGACCCGGACAAGAGCCACGGTGGAAGACATGCCTGCTCCGCGAAAGGCTAAGGATTCAGAGACTTTTCCGTCCGGTCTCAGTCTCACTTTTGTCGTCAACTCTTTCGCCCCTGCACAGTAACTTCCGTGACCCTGAGTAATTCCCTGAGATCGGCGTCCCGTATTGCACCATCACGTTCCAATCTCACCGGAGACGGTCCTCATCCGAGTCTGATCCGACTCCGAGAAGATAGCATAAGATGCCGGTTTTGCCGTGCCATTCCCCTCCCGGCTGTGTGTCACCTCGATAGACACATTCGATAAGTTCCGTATTTGTATTATGCGCCAGCTTTATGGGCCATAAATCCCTCTTACGACGTGAACTTTCGAGATAAGAGGCTGTAAACCTTACTGGGCTGAGAAGATGCCGAACAGAATCTATGGCGGGAACTCTATCGAAACAGACCGAAGTTTGGACGGCTGAGTTCGGGGATGGCACCAATTTTCTTCGCTGTGGTCGCCTCCTTGATGAGTTGTGTTGCTTCCGCCAATGTAGGGGAGACTGCCGACTCGGTCAAACTGAGGAATTTCCGAGACTTCGGAGACTTCTATCAAGCAATCGGAGGTGAGCACCCTTCTCTATTAAGAATCATATTTCTCCGGATGGGCTCCCTATATGGCGTATCTTGCGAATATTCTGCGGATGGTACCTGTATCTTAAATTTACAAAGGAGACATGTGTGTCGTCTATCGCTCGAGACCATTTCCTGATTGTGCGGATCTGATTGGATTGCAATTCAAGGAAGGGAATGAATATACATACTCCGGAAGGTGAAGACCTTGACTCCGGGTTCATGGGGGACCAGATCTCAAGGCTGCTTCTTACTTCCAGATCGCGGAAATATTAGGCGAGACGATCTCATGCCGTTCGAGAGGAAGCCAATACATGTCCCGATTGTGATCCATGTGGCGCTCTATGTAGCAATGATTCCCACGATTCTCTTCACTTACATGCTGGTAGCTCAACTGCTGAGTAATATTCGTGATTATTTACTCTCCTCGAGATCACGGGTCATTCTGAAGCCTGCCTTGCTTCTGGAACGTAGCGGGAGTTCACCGACAAAAGATATCTCTACATTTCTGAAGGCAGAGGTTCGTGACGACCGCACCCTGCTCAAAAATTATTTTGTTCCATCTTATTCATGAAATCACATCGACAAGCATTCCTACCGCAGATCTCCTCCGAAGATTGTGTATGTGCTAGTTCCGCCGAGATCACTAAATAAAGAGCTCCGCCGGCGGGTCGATTATATCGGAATCTCTATTGTTGTTCTAAATTACAAGACTGTCGTAAGATCTGACTCATCATAGGATTCCCGTTCTGGATCAAGAAAGGCAGGGCAAGTCTGGGCGGTGTGAAAGTTTCGAGCCTCAGACGGGACTTAGTTTTTTGTTCTCAGTCAGATGTCAAGCTGGCTTGGCGCTCTGGAATCTCGTGCGATTTCCACTTTGTTCAGACGCATGAGAGGTCTCTCGGTTTGCCCTTAATGCCCTGAATCCGATAGCTCATCTCACAGGTCAGAGAACGCCATGACACGACGGCTTCGCGGAATTTTCCGAATCTCGACTCCGATGGTCAAGCCTCCAGAGATATTGGCATCCGCGGAAAATGTGTCGAAGACTCGTCGAGGATATGTATGTGCAGCTTTTGGGGCTATGAAAGCAAGTGATAGCTTAGCGCGCGGCGACTGATTCACAAATGACCTGCACTTTTCGGAACAGCGACCTACCTAGGGTCATGATCGGTATCGGCAAGGATCGTTAATCGAGATCCTTGTGAGACTTCCGAATGAGCGTCTCTCGCGCCCACTTCCCTGGACCCGATCATGATCTAGAGGTTGGTCGTAGCGATACCTTTCATGGAGGACGCAGCGAGCCGCTCCATGCACTGTGTTGCTCTCCTGGTCTCCGTTAACTTCCTCCAATAGTGTATAGAGATGAGGAGCAGGAGGCAGACTACGAATGCCATCACGATGGCATAGATCATCAGGGCCAAGCCCCCGTATGTAGGAACGTAGTAGAGCACACAGGAATCTGAGACACAAAATAGAGAGATGTAATTGACAACCCCGAGCAATGCTTCGACACGTTAGGTGTCGAAAAGAGAGGGATAAGAGAGGATTGCGGCGAACCTTTGAGAATACACGAGTCATCGGAGGCTCCGGAGTCGTCGTGCTCGCATTCAATGATCAGAGAATCCAGGATTACATTGCTGTCGGGTAACTCAATTTCGCAGCTCCAAGTTTCATCCGAAGGATCATCTGCATGAGCATTTCTCGTGGTCATCGGGAGCGGCAGTTCCATTGATTGTAGAAGTCCGGAAAAGAAATCGGCTCACCTATAAGATCGCACGTGGCGGAGGTCGCGGGCGATACATAGCCACAGAGAGTGGAGTTCTGACACTGTAGTTGGAGAGGATTTGCGAGGGAGGATGAGATCGTGCGCATGGCCTTCTTTCCTTCACGAAATTCGAGGGTTCCCACTTTCCTGATGTCCTCGAATCCAACTGAAATCCCACGGAAGAATTAGGCTCCCTCCCTACGGAATTCGTGCAAGTTTCCGACGCACTTAAGTTTTCGTATTCGTGACCCATGGGAACGCCGTCTCGGAATTCGATTCTTGATGAATATCCCTGGGAACTTCTGAGCTCCAACGTTTGTTCAGCTATCGGTGACTTGCCTTCCTCCCGACATTTCGCTACCGTTGAAAGTTTTTCGAAGGCATCAAGCTTCTCCATTTTGATGGATCTTCCATCGACTCGTATCGAGAGTATGAGGAACAATGAAAACACGCATGGTATCATAGTCCGAACGTTCCAAGACTCCGCAACTTCCAGGTTCATACACGAATATCTTTGAATCTCATCTTAGTCTTGGATTGGCTTCGAAAATTCCTTGTCCGGAGCCCGAGGTGGAGAAGCAGCCAGTACTGCAGACGAATCGCGAAAGAGGGAGATAATCCTGCGTACTCCCCGTGGATAACTCGTTGAGCTCAGGATAGCTTAATGCAGCTTTCGACGGGGCCTCCGCGAAGTCCGAAACGTCACGAAGCATTACTCCACGCTCGGCTAGGAGTTTTAGAGACATTCCTCGAGACACGTCAAGGGGTGTCAGTCAGCCGTACACGGGGAACACCGATCCATTCAGATTTGGAGCGCGATAAGAAGCATTGAGCGACTTCAATATGAAATTAAAGCCTCGGCCGCCGGCGACGGATACCTGCACCTGCACCCTGCACCTGAGTGTGCAGGGGTATGCATGCAGCAAGACCTAATCGGAACTTGGCATCCACGGCCTTGATACAGCCCACTCTCCCCCCGAATCTTCCTTCAGAAGGGAAATAATGTGGCTGTTGCGTCTGTATGAGCCAGCCAGTGATGGTTTCCTAACGTGTACAAGAAAATACGCCGGGAAACCCCCACGGGCTTCCGATCTCGTTAAAACTTGGCGAAGAGGCGTCGATCGACTCCATGGGAATGTTTCCGATCAAGTACCGATCAGTACGCACGGCTGGGATGATTCGGAGCTCCGAGCAGGCTAAATTATTTTCTGGGATCTCCTATGGTCCGGAGTTCAAGGGGACCGGGTATGAGTGACGAACGTCCATATGTTTCCTCTCGAAGCGAGCCCTACGAAGAGGACCGATCCCATATTTTCCAGCTCGACCAAACTGGTCCGGGAATCAGCTGCGCAAAAGTTGACGGAGAAGCCCGGAGCGCTCACGGAGTCCCACGGGAGTGCTCGCTGAGACTCATCTTCGATGGCGGACCTCGACGTCCGTTAGGATGAACCTGATAAACTTCGCGAATATTTTCGCAGCGACGAGAGCAAAACTGATCCCGCAAATGATGACCAGACCCGAATGCGGCATCATGAAGGAATTGATCGGCGTGTACAGGAGAACACACGAATCTGTTCGAGACAACACAGAATCAAGACCCTCAGATCCCTTGGGGTCGACGACCTTGGCAGCGACCGACAACGAAGGATTCGGAATTCGGAACCCATGTATTAAAGAAAAGACCAGGCTCGCTTTGAAGGATGCATGCTTCCGTCTCCGGGAGCGTTTCACAATCGATCTCGGAGTCAATAAAGCTGACGAGTAAACCTTCGCTTCTGGTGAATCGCAAAGCTGATCCTGACTCCTGACTTAATGCATCTGATTCCTCATCGAAAATTAGGAAAAAAACGGAGTCTCCCGTGCTGACCGCCACAGGAGCCGGAGCGGCAAACAGGAGAAAGCTTCGACTTAAATATGGGAGTATATGGGGCAAGTTTCTCATTATGAGCCGATAACATCCTGGAAGAGATCCTTTGCATGCATGATTATCCCACGAGCTGGAAAAGCATGAGGGGAGCCCCAAATAACGATGTTCGTCGATCACTTCATCATTTCACTTCGAGTTAAACCTCGATGATCATGACTCATGACTCATGAAAGAAACAGGGGAGGGCAGGGGCTCTCTATATATCTTGGAAGGAAACTTGGCACCCAACGACCCAATGTCATCATCGAAGATAAAAAGGCGAAGGATCGGCGAATATCTTCATTTGTGGGTCTCCCTATGCTTTCCCAGCACGCGTGATCAAAATGCACGAGGAAAATCCCTTCTGGGATGTTATCGGCCTGAATTGAGAAACTTGCCCCATTGAGCCCCATGTTGAAATTTTCTCCTGTTTGCCGCCCGGCTCCTGTGGCGGTCAGCACGGGAGACTCCGTTTTCTTTCCTGATTTCTGACGAGGAATCCGATGGTCTCACTTAGTCTGGATCAGCTTCGCGGTTCACCAAAAGTGAAGGTTTACTTGTGAGACCAGAGGTCCGGAATTCCGCTTTGCAAATAACATTGTATTCGGCTCGGGGGTCGAGACCTGTAAGCAGCGAGCATCGGATTGTTCCGGAGAGCTCTATCGCTGACTTCGGGTGCTTCTGGTCGTTGGCGGCTCTGGTCTCGCAATGTCCTAGAAAATATCTGGAACACCAATAATTCTCGGGACTGACACAAATTGAACAACTTTGCTTGGAGGAAGTGCGCTTGTTCATCTGTACAGAGTTTCGAATTCACACATTGGAGCACTCTATTCAAATCCAGAGATGAGTTTTCGCGTTTCACAGTCTGATCGACACCGAAATGCAGAACTTTCTGTTTTTGGATGTCAAAATAATTATTTGGAGAGATGTATAGGATTGAATACTCTGATCATCAACATGGAATTCACGATTGTCACAGCCGGTTACGTGAATGGTCTTAGGGAGGGCTCGCTCGACGAGCCGCCTCTCCCTTAGCGATATGGTCAACTCACCGGGACAGCCCCCATCAAAGACTCTCAGAGTTTTCTCCCGACCGACGTCAATGGAGATATCGCTCGCCGCATGAGCGACTGAAAACAAGAAGGTCAGAGCCATACCACGTCTCGGACGGCATCGAAAAAAAAATGGAAAACACAGAAAAAAAATGGGAATCCATGCATCCGTTGAGCCCTCCTTGTCCCCGTCTCATGTGCGTCCGAATTATTCTCACAAATTTCAGAGTTCATTAGATCGAGCGCCCGATCATCTCGGCTCTACAAGGAAGCTGCTGGGTGCGATTCGGTTTCTGGAGCAGGCAATTGGATTAAGTCTCTATTGACAATTTTATTTCCTTGATATTCCGCTCGTCCGAGAATAAATCCGGAGACTTCGCTGTCGTCCCGGAGTCTACCCAGTCTTCTCGTAAGTCAACTGCATCCGACGAGTCGGTTGGTCGAATGGCTGGCGCGCCCAAACGCCGATTTATATCGACCCTTACCGAAAGGCAAGCTCCCGACAGGGATCCATCTGGGTCCACCCGCACTCAGTATTCGTTCTCGGAATCAGTAAAGTGATTTCGGTGATGCCCGGAGCATCAAGTCCAACGACGTCTATCAGTCCAAAAACGCGGAAAGCTTGCTGCCTCCTCCCCTCACAATGCTCTGAAGGCCTTTCCGGAGTTTATATAATCGAATACTGACGCAGAAAAATGAGGCTTTTTACAGATTTCTCTGAGAGTTGAATCCCCATCACAGAAATGTCTCGGGCTTCTCCTCGCATTAGTCTCTCCTCGGTCACAGTGGGAGACCCAGGGAACAGTTGTGATTGTATCGATCACGAGAACTCTCTCAAACAGCCATCACTGCGGGATGTCATTCGTCAATTGTGAACTTTCGCCGAGCGCACAAGAGTTCTCCGGGGAATAGGGGCCAGTCGTCGGCAGAGTTTGTACGTACAGGTTGAGCTCGGCGGCCTCCCTTGGCAGCAATAGGTGCGGAAGAATCATTGACGTCGTCCTCAGAGTAGCGAGCTCTCTTTCAACAGTTAGCGCGCGACGAGATCGACGGAATGTGAGAAATCCGGCGACGATGCAGCAAATTAAAGCCACGAGAAAGCTGCATAAGACCCACTTCCCGAGATTGGATCCAAACATCCTGTGCACTGTCTGCGGGGTGTAGTAGAGGACACAGGAACCTACGTGAGATTGAGACGAATGATTAGATTTTCCCGATGCATGCCTAGTTTGGTCTGCGACTAGGATCGGGGGTCTAACCTGGCAGGAAGCAGGCGTCTGGCGGAGGGTATGTCTCACAATCAACCCGCCAGCTCCAACATGAGTATAGATCGTGGGCGTTAAAGAACAGCTTGCAGTCGAGCTGAATAATCGAGGAGCCCTTCGCTGTGAACGTGGATATTTTTTAGCCGAAGTAGGAGAGAAACCTCAATTCGACCTCGAGTTCCTCGGGGGACGGCGGATAAGGTGGGAATGAGTGGGATGACCTACGATTATTCAAACAGTAAGCTAGATGAGCGTGCGCCGAGCTGTCGGAGCAGAGGGACGATTCTTCACATTGGAGTCGCATGTCGCGCTCCAAGTATGATAAATTTCGAGTTGCTCTCAAGCCGTCGGAGAAGATGAAGTGTTTCTGCAGCCTCAGGTCGACGTATCCATCTGGGAATGCCATCAGAAGATCCATCAGAGGTAACTCGGTACGTTGACGGATGGGTCGCAATCATGCGAGGTCTTCCCGCCTGAACTCGTAAACATGAGAGGAGACGCATCAGCATTGATCGGGGGCAACACTCACCAGGACAACTCTCTGAGACACTTTCGAATGCGGTTCCACGACCCCGGTTGAAGGTGACATAGTGGTCTGCTCGACCTCTGGAGAAGAGACTACACGCGATCAAGGCGCGCAGCATTATGACAACGCCGCGCCGGATCCTCGGAGAGGACGCAGAGCACGGACAGCGCTCAGATTTTCTCCTTACAATGATTTATTCGAGCGTGTTTTCCCAGGATATTCCGGAACAAAAAGGGCGTTCTCTCGATACCGTCCGGAAGTTGAGAGAAGGAAGGGTCTCCGAGGAAATTGAGCGCACGACGGCGGCGCGCCCTCGCTCCGGACTTCCAGAAGGCCGAGGGGCCATAGATCGATACGCACACCGGCGGTACCCGTTCAACTGTGTCGTTCCGCTCGAGTCTCAACGGAATAATTTTTGACGGCTTACAGATGTGATTCCTATGAGCCTCATTGCTTAAACCAGTCTCCAACGATTTTTCCATTTTGAGTCTTCCCGTTTTCTGAAGTCACTGTAGAAACAGGCCGTCTGCGGAAGAAAAAGGATGACTGTGTCCGAAGACGCAGGAAATCTCGCCGGACTCTCGGCGGATTCTAGTGGTGCTGGGTCACGGAGAATCACGCTGCCCGAGTTCTTGGGCTCCTCCGAGGATGTCCAGATATTTAAGAGTCATCGACGCCTCTAATGATTCGGACATCTCGAATCTCAATAATTTATTTCGGAGGATACTTCCCGCCGCAGCAGTATCGGGAAAGCTGGGTCAAGGGGATACGATCTCTGGGGGAATGCTGCTTTCCGAAGAACTTGGGCTTTTCGGTATATCCCTCTTGGTGGAGGACGGAAGTCAAGACCAACACAGTAATTTACGGCGAATTTTCGGTTTATCTGGATATGATGACGAAAGTCTTAATGAGTCACAAGCAAAATATCATTCATTCTCCGACAGAAGCTACTGCAATATTTCTCGGTGTTCATGATTCACTCAAGCATCCTGCGTCAAATATCCTTCCTTGGCCTTTCTCGGAATCAGTACGGGGCCACTTTCGGTGGCTCCGGTGGGCTATATGGATGTTCGGGCCCATTATGAGGATGCGGAGCTCTGAGGAGGGGGGCTTGACCGTACGGAGCATGAGTGTACGGTGGGGGAGGATACCGAGACGGTGCGTGATACATTCCCTCCGGATAAACTTGGCCGCTCGGATACTGTTGAGCATGGCTGTACGCAGGCGATGGTGTAGAGATGAATGTAGTCGTGGTTCTGCCGGAGTTCATCGAGCTATTCCGGCTCCGCATCCATACGCAGACAGCCAGAGCAGCGATTGCGATGAGAACGAGAGCGCCGAAGCCAGCCAGAACGTACCTCGATTGGCTCCTACTGGGAGCGTAGAAGAAGACGCACGAATCTGTTCAAACAAGGTTGAGATTACTGACCGTCCTTCTGAATCGATAACTGTCAGAGTCCCCATCAATGGGGAAGGGTACGGAATCGGAGCGAGAACAGGTCCTAGACCACACACGAGACATGCCGGGAACACTCAGAGAATAAGGAAGAAGATCTCGAATCACCTTGCAGAGCGCATATGCTGGACAGGCGGTAATATTCGCAGGTGATGTTCGAACTGACCACCTTGAAACCGCTGCCGTAGAAATCCATTGTGCAAAACCATTTCGGGCTCGAAAGGCCGCGGTCTGGAAGGAGGGGGAGGGGTCAGATCAAACAGCGAGGCCCAAGGAGATATCTTCAGATTATCTGCCTGGCAATCTGCCATGGTCAATAAGAGCGTTTCGAGTGGGCTACCACAAAGCAGAAAAGTACCTGCGTTCTTGCAAGTTGCCAGATCGATTTTGGCTCCGGACGTCGTACAGAGAGTCGAGTTTACACACTGTATCTGTTTCGGATTGTCCCATGTAGTACGTTTCGCAGTCTTATAATCGTAGAACTCCAAGAAGGAAATTCCGTTCACGTTGAAGTATCCGGCTGAAATCAGGCATAAGTTCCTTAGCTGATCCAGGTCTCAGGAACAGGAGTGACGCATTCAAGCCGTGTACATATGCCAGCTACTCGATCCAGGGTCTGAGAAATGGAACGATAGGGTTTGTTCTACTTACGCGGGCAGGATCCGTATTTTTGAGGTGAGAGATCCGTCTCATTTCGAGTCACTTCATCGCTGCTCCTGATATCGGTGTCCGCGTTCCCGTACGCGAAGTAGCACAAGAGGAGCACGATCAGCCAGCTGCGCAACATTACTAGACCTGTCTTTGCCCGACAGCTTCGACGCTTCTCGAGGGACAGTCTCCGCAGATTGCTTGGGCCGTGAGAGCTGTTCCAGCTTAATCTGGAATGATTTTTCCTGTGGGATTAGGCGCTGAACGTGGATTACTCCTATGTGATGCAAGGCTCTACGGCAAAGACTTTAGAATTAGGCATCGCTTGGTCATCGAAGCTCACCTCCTAATCACTCTCTATCGGATCGCTGACGTCAGCTTCTCGGGGATGCGCTAAGGCTCCGCGTCGAGTTGAACCGGTCGCACGGGCTACACACGTCTGTCCTTGGCGTTCCGAAACCCAGACTGTACTCCGATTGGAAACATGACGGTATTGATCGTAGCAACTCTTCCCTAGGGAATTCATCGTGGGCGAGAGATTCTGTGAAGCGACTCCACATGCGTCGAATAGACAAATTTCGCAGGTAGAAGGGGGAAGCCTCGGGAGCCTCCACGCGTTTCGAGTAAGGAAAAGCCGGTGTGTTTCAAGGAGTATGCCTGGCATCGTACGCGACGCTTCGACACGCAGAATTACCCACAGAAGCTGTCGAGGCGGGCGCGAACCTTGGCTCCGTCCAGTCCACAAAAGAAGTATTCCGGCGAGCAACCGCGCTGGAGCGCTTCAACCCGACCCCGACCTCGTGGATGTCGGTACACTTCGTGATGTGGACATCCTGCGCGGATTCGGAACTTCCTGTGTACAAGCTCACATGGTGTCTCCGAATGTAGCCTCGAGTCAGGATCCGTACCCTGCACCAATGATCGTCGCGGTAAGAACATACTGCCGGAGGTCGTGAACCAGCGAGGTCGGAGCGTTACTCGGCTCGGACCGAGCTCTCGAATATTCGTCTCTGAGCGATTTTCCGGGTACCAAACAAAGACCAACGCGTCAATCGCAGCCCCCGCCTAGAGGTGGACTCGGGAGTGATTCCCTACTCATAGGAACGGAGGCGTTAGTTAAGAACGGGACGTTTCTACTAATAACGGGACCTTTCTACTAATTGTAAGACCGGGACGTTTCTACTAAGAACGGGACCTTTCTACTAAGAACGGGACGTTTCTACTCAAAACGGGAGGTGTGAAAACCACGTTTCCCACAGCGTTCAGCCATTACGGCTGAACATTCCGTGCTTGGATGTCACAACGAAGTGGCGTTCTCCTAAGAATAGCTAGTATGAGAAGCTCCAAGCCATAAGTCGCAGTCTCGAGGAGCATCTCCGCGGCGAGGAGCATAGGATATCGGAACCGATACCGAATTCCCGGAGGCCGTTTTTGGAAGAACGTGACAGAATCCCGTCCGAATGATAGTTTACCAAAGAGAAAGGCGAGACCCAATCGCATTTTTTTGCTGGGCGCAAAGACGTCCGTAGAATTTCGAAACTATTGAACATGCACCACTTCCATCGCATTTGTTTACTTTCGGGAGAGATCCAGTATCGGGAGTCCGACACAGAACACAGGGCGTAGTCCTACGTCAGTATGGGTAAATGGGCGTAAAGAGGCATCTGAGTACCTTTCTGCAACCCCTACGTGTGATATCCAGAAGAGGCCCTAGAGAAGTTCATGACCGCGAATTCCCGGGACTGGGTTTTCCGCGTACTGGGAGGAATTTCAGAATGACTTCGGGATTTTCGACCCGCTGGGGATGAATGCACGAGCTTCGCCAGGAACACCTCCCGTCTCGCGTCGGGGAAGTCGACTCCCCGGAGCCGATTTCACCCGTGAGACTCCTTGAACCCACCTACTCATCAGAACAGCACATCGAAGCCGTAAAGCAATCGCCTCTATATTTGTTTTGTACGTTGCATCAGAGCTCGTATTCGTCTATCATCGCTCATTGCCTAAACGTCGCACAGTGGTCCAGAACGGCCAAAAATCAGCTTTGCCTCCGAATGCTTCTATAACGATTTTTCAGCATGTGTCTCGATGCCCGGACTCCTGTTAGGGTCTCGGAGGGTGCGCGATCGATGCGCGGAGCATTCCAATGGCGATGTTTTCTGACAGGAATTCATCCCAGAATATGGTTGCCCGAATGGGAGGAGAAACATTCTTTGAAGAGAAAAGAAAAGAAAAAGAAGAAAAAGAAAGAAAAGAAGAAAAAAAAATTAAGCAAAACTTATATTCAGCGTCGATCCCCTGAAGGCTCTACAGCTCTTGCTCGATCTGAACATAGCGAAGGAACTATACATAGATCTGAGACTTGAATTGGAGAGGGCTTGTTCTTGATGCTTTCCCTGCATACAACAGGGTGTTGACTGAGAAGAAACAATGCTATCCGACCAACATCGAGGCAACAGAGAAGCACGCTTCCGTCCCGCTGAGGGATCTCCTAGAGCACTCTGTGAAGCGATTGCTCAGCTCGCTTCCGGAACCAGAATTCACCCTGTTGGAGGAGCACTTGACTTTCTTGTCAAAATGGGGTTGCGATGGATCCTCTAGACACTTGGAGTACAAACAGGCGTCCTTGTGTGATTCTCTTTCGGACGGTAATCTATTTATCGTTTCTGTGACCTCTCTCCGACTTAGCAAGACTTCTGAGGAAACGGTTATCTTCTGGAACAATCCCAAGCCTTCATCTACGAACTATTGTCGACCCCTTAGATTCGAGCTGACTAAGGAGACGCCGGAAGTGATCAGAGCACACGTAGCTCGAGTCGAAGAGGAGCTATCGGACCTCGAAACATTCGTGGTAACGGTGAGAGGATAAACTTTCTCACAAGGACTTCAAAATGATCCTATCAATGATCGACGGCAAGATTATCCAGATCATCAATGAAGTGCCTTACATACATGGCTCAGTGCGTAATTTGCAAAGCCAAGCCACCTGAAATGAACTCATTGGACTCATTTTTTTTCTTTCTTCGTTCTTTCTTTCTTTCTTTCTTTCTTTCTTTCCTTTTTCTTTTTCTTTCCTTTTCTCTTCAAAGAATGTTTCTTCTTTCATTCGGACAACCATATTCCGGGACGAATTCCCGTCAGAAAACATCGCCATGGGAATGCTCCGCGCACTCATCGCGCAACCTCCGAGACCCAAAATGGAGTCCGGGCATCGAGACACATGCTGAAAAATCGTTATACAAGCATTCGGAGGCGAACCTGATTTTTGGCCGTTCTGGACCACTGTGCGTCGTGGATCGAGGGATGATAGGGGCTGGGCGAACGCTTCTTATCCGTGTCACCCTGCACGGGTAAGACAAGATGATCCCATCATGGGCTGGAGTCCAACGCGAGCTATCACTATCACTCGACCTCATGCCAGTTATGGCACAATCTCTCCGGCAGCGTGCTCCCCCGAAACTTCACGCCAATGGAATCAGTAGATGGAGTCATTTATAACGTAGTTGTTCTTCTATTGCGGAGCGTAATTAGGGTTATAAGGCGCAGACGGAGGGTACTGCGGCCCTTGCGGTGGAGGCGGAGGGTAGTACAGCCCCTGTGGTTGAGGCGGATGGTACTGCGGCTCTTGTGGTTGAGGCGGATGGTACTGCGGCCCTTGCGGTGGGGGCTGATGGTACTGCGGCCCTTGCGGTGGAGGCGGATGGTACTGCGGCCCTTGCATTTGGGACGGCATGGCTTGTTGACCCATGTTCTGAATCACGGGGGGTGCTTGCATCGTAATGTTGATCTGCTGCGCTGGGGGCGATGCGGCTGCTTGTGATGGTGGAGTGCGAGTACTCTCATGCACTCGTTGGACGACGACCGTTTCACGAACTTCCACGCGCTTTCTACAGCAACACCACCAAATGCAATACATCATTAAGAGAAAAGTCACAAATCCCCCGATACTTCCTCCAATAGCGCCACCATTCGATGAGCTCGGCGTCGGTTCGTAGACGAATGTACAGGAGTCTGCGGTCCATGCAAGGAAAAGCCTCAAATTGGTGTCTTCCTGCCTCATCCTCCTTCGAACATGATCCCCCTCGGAAGAACAGAGCACTCACCCTTTTGGACACAATAGTCAACGCTTTCCGGACACGCTATTCGAGATTTTCCTACCTGTAAACCTGATCCCTTCAACACGGTAGAACACGTGTTGGCCTCAGTTATAGACATGATGCCATACTCTGTGGAGACCGATTGCCGGTATTAGAACGCCGTCGATATTTCTGCGATCTGAGTCTCAGGAAATCAGGGATGGAAATTGCGCCTCGAAAGTCGCGGATCGATCGCTCACTGAGGTTGCGGCATTCGACGGAAGATACTCGAGCTGCAGGATCCTGGCATGAGGCTCCCTCACACCGCAATTGCCAACTCCTCGCAGCGTCGAATCGGAGGGACATCGTCCATCTCAAATCGATCATTCCGTCTGAAAAGTTTCGCTCGTCAGAATCAATTCTTGAAACACCGAGGGGATGAATCGTCGACTTTCACGATTCTCGGGGAATAGTTGGGAGGAAGAATTCCTTAGTTCACCTCCACAATCAAGGAGCGAATGTCCTCGCGCTGTCAGACACAAAATCAAAGCCAAAATAACAGTGTTTCGAGCGGGGGGAGCCATCGAGATTGGCGAATCCTGGAACCTCCCAGAAGTTAGCTCGAGTGGAGTTATGATTTGATCATGAAAATTCTTAGGGAGCTGAAAGGCCATCCAGGAAAGGGACCGCCAAGCCTTGGAGCCTATCCCGCGCGTGGGATGCCAGGATTATTCGAGCTGCTCGGTCTTTCCACTCTGAGCTGTTGCCGTATCTTGCTCGCGATCTAAAGGCTATAAGCCCGTCAATCCATTGGCTGCATCAATGACACATCTGGTCGCAACCAAAACGGGCGTTTCTATCCCATAGCTTACCGAAAATTCTCCGATGAGGACAAGCTGCGCCTCGGGAGAATCTTCCCAAAGCGAAATTCTACAGATCACGGGCACCATCTTTCTTTCATTTTCCTCCTCTGTTTCACATTTTCCTCGACACGTGCGCGAGAAGGTGGGAATGCAGGCTCCGGAGACTGTTGCCTATCCTCTCGAAGCATGCCCTATGGACGACTGTATTGGAACACAGGGGAGAATGTGATGAGGAATCGCGCAGTCCGCTGATCCTCGATTTCACCATCCGAGCGTGCTAAAGAAACTCGACACATAGTTCATGGACCAATGGTTTTCAAAAAAGGGCTCACTGCCCCATCGTATATACGCTTCTTCTGGACGAATTCGGTTCCCTTCCTTCCGTCGAGACCGCTCGGCTCGATATGTTATGAGTAGGGCCCGGATTTTCATGCATCTGCGAATTGGCATAAATCCGCATAAAACGCATAAATCCTCATATCTTGCATAAAGCCGCATATGACGCTTATTACGCATATATCCGCATATTGCGCTTAGGCCCGCATGAGTCGACAAACTCCACATGCCTCGGCGAATGATCTCATGTTCTACCATGCCTCCGCATTAAATAGCATACTTCCGAACCAATCTACAGAAGTCGTGAGGCGGGTTCCATCGCTGGTTAATAAGGGGGACCCTTCTCACTAAGACTCTACTGAATACTTCACGAAGCCGACGGAGAGTCGTGTGGTTAGAGCGGTCTTCAAGTCACAAGCAGTTCTTCGTAAGCTGCATTGACGTTACCTCGCGCGGGGGGCAGCGTAGGCTCGATCACCGCAGCCCTCTACTTCGAAAACGGTTTCCATGGTTCCTATTCTTCCAGGGTGAATCCCACCTCCCACCCTACAGAATTAAATCAATGCCTTTCGAACCACAATTGAAGTACAGCGTACCTTAGTACCACATAGTACCACATGAGTTTCGAGGTCGAGTTGGAGGGTTTTTCTTCGACAATCACTGGGCGAGGGGTAGAAGAGAAACATCAACTTGCACACCGGGGGATCATTCCACAACTGCCGAATCGAAGCGCCGAACGAAGCGGTTGCGCTTTCATTCTATAGGGGGAATCGAGTTATACAGACTCTTCCCTGATCGGAATTGTGATGCGTGATACGACAACGAATCGCCTCGATCAGGAGAATATCGAGCATCCCCTGCGAGTAGCCGAAATAACGAAATATGCCGAAGCCCAGAGTCGAATTGTCGGACCTTGTGAGCGAATTCGGAGAACACATTTTCTCGTGCAACGAGATGACGCTTGTTTGCGAAGCGTGCAGGAAGACATTCCAAAATGCCCGACGCTTCAACCTTACTCAGCATGCTGCGACAAGCTCGCATCAACGGGCGCTGGACCGAATGCAGAGGAGACGACAAGAAGAGCTGCGCATGGAGCTTGCCACATCTCCGAGTGATATCCCGTCCTTCCCGCTGAATCTGTGTGAGGCGTTTCCGACCGCAGATATACCGCTGCACAAGCTCGAAAACCTGACTCTTCGGAATTTTTTGGAAACTCACACAGGTCGATCTATTCCCGACGAGTCAACTTCGCGGAAATTTTACGTGCATGAAATTTACCAACGCAAGATGCAGACGATCCGTGAGAGCCTCGGTCTATCGAGCATTTGAGATCGATCGATGAAACGACCGACTTCATGTGCAGGAGCATCGCGAACGTTGTAATTGGTTCCCTGAACAGAGACGCAGCCGGACGATCGTTCATCGTGAACTGCGAAGTTGTCGAAAGAACGAAGGCTCACACCATTGCAAGGGTGTTCTGCAAGAGTGTAGAGGACCTCTGGCCTGGTGATGTACAACATGAAAAAGTTCTTCTGTTTGTGTCGGATGCCGCCCCGTATATGGTAGCTGCGGCAAGAAGCCTGAAAGTATTGTTTCCGAATATGGTGCACGTAACGTGTATCGCTCACGCGATACACCGAGTTGCCGAGCGAGCACGGAAATTATTCCCGAATGTCGATAAATTGATGGCATCGGTAAAGAAAATTTTCCTCAAAGCCCCATCCCGAACAAAAGCCTTCAAGTCCGTTCTAGTCGGGATCCCTCTCCCGCCACAACCCATCTTGACACGCTGGGGGACTTGGATTCAAGCGGCTCTCTACTACGCTGAGCATTTCGAAGCCATCAGGAGCCTCGTCAGTGACCACTTGGACCCCGCACATGCCACAGCGATAGGCGAAGCTCAACAGTTGTTCGGTTTAGATTCGCATCGGCGTGATCTGATCTTGATATCTGAGAACTTGCACTTTTTTCCTAGCACGATTGGTTTTCTCGAAACGAGGGGTGCATCCCTCCAGCAATCGCTCACATCTGAGCGACTTTGAGTCTACGATCAACTTCACGAGCCGCCAGAAACTTTACCCGGTCAGAGAGAAGCTGGAGTTTGTCCTCCGACGCAACTCAGGCTTGACATTGCTGAGACAAATTCAAAGCATTCTCGACGGCACTTCTGTACTGGAGGATTTGCCGGTGAACTCGGAATTGAGTGTGGAGCAAGTTCCTAATTTCAAGTTCGCGCCCATCGTTTCATGCGATGTCGAGAGAAGTTTCTCTGTTTTCAGGAGCTTATTCCGTGAGAACAGAAACGGCTTGACAGCAGCTCATCTGAAGGAATATATCGTGATTGCTTGCGATAAAGAGCAATGATTCGACATTTTAGCCTTGAAAACCGATTCCACCCTCTGTTCGTCGAACCTTCTGCTTCTGACGTTGTCCCCTGCTCCTCGGTCTGATTGAGCGATACTAAGAGATCATCTCCTCTCATGCAACGGATTCTGCGTGGCCGACGCATGTAGATTCCGCTTTTCGATATTTCGCAGACAAAGTTCTGACAAGGATGACAAGGCCCGGTTCCGGATAAGTCCGCTCCAGATTGATCTCTATGCTCGCGTCCTTCCTTCACCGCTGATATCCATGCCGATCCTCCGTCTCGAATCTTTGGAGAATCATGTCGTAGATCTAATCTGCTGTGGTCACCCTCGCAACCTCAGGCATCCCCTTTCTGACCATTGCCACGCATTCCGAATGCCCAAGTGGCTGGTTTTCATATTTTCGCTGTGAAAACTCCGCTCATTTTCATGGACATTCCGTTGTATTTCGTGCATATATCGTGCAAAATCCTTCATGAAGAGCGCATATAGCCACATGATCTGAGCATATATCCGCACATATCCGGCGAATCGGAATTCTTATTCAAGAATCTTCAACTCCTACACAGCTATTTAGCTTCGGAATAGCCATTCGGAGGCGATCATTTCACGTGAGGATTTCGTCACCCTTCAGTCGGTTCCGCTGTCAAGGAGCATCATGCACTCTCCGCCACCCAGATCCGCGCGATTTGGCTGTATACGATTCGGATTGCGATTTCGAAACCATTCCCGGAATCCATCGACTTAGATTCGCATTCTGGCGGAGCCCGATCTCTCCGAGGACGGAGTGCGTCGGGGTCGGAGGTTGGAACCACCTCCTTCGCCTCCTAGGAGTTCCCTCTCACACCTGGGGTGCCTACTTGAGTGATTCCGAATTCATCGACAAACTCGTTTCGTCCCTGTTTCTCAGCTGTTGTTCTGCGTAAGCCTCTGGTCGGCCTTCCGTTCCAGAAGCTCCAATCGAAGATTCGAGGAACTCTGCACATATTTCCGAAAATGTCGACGATCAAGCCGACAAGTAGTGAAGGCGTGATGTCTGAGGTGGAAGCAAGATCCACACACTCCTCTTGCTCCCTCGATGTAATGCTCGAGTTCTTCTCCGTGGGCGACGACGACTGGGCCCCTCAGTCAAACGTCAAGGACGCCACACTCCGCGGAGTCGTGGATTGGGCTGCGCACCGGGATGAGAATGGAATGGACAAGAGCACGGACGCCGACCGAAGAGCTCTCACGCGCTGGGAAGGTGGCTTCCTCGGAGCCGAGCGGCATTTTCTTCTCGCGATAATTGAAGCAGCCGATGGTCTCGACATCAGAACACTAATCGATCAAGGCTGCGAGGAGCTTGCCAACAAAGAGAGAGGCAAGGCACCCGGAGATCTCCGGAAGGTCTTCAATCTACCGGAGGAGGGGAACTCGGAATGAAAAATTCCTTGCGAAAAATATCATTTTGCGAGGACATGTAGAGAGCTAGAATAGACCGGCGATTCTGGATAATGGGTGTCACTGAATGAACTGAGCTGTGTATTATTGATGAAAAAGCAGAAGGCTCAGATCATGAGATGTACATAAAACAGTTCATAATAGAAAAACAGAATTTAATTACCTATTGTTTGAGTGGAGTGTTTGGGAGCCAAGAGCTGTAGGTATGAGCAAAGCAAACGGGGTTGCTCGTTGGAGCTGGCAGTCCTAATGATTTATAGTCGAATGCTTCGGCTGAGAGACTCATCCGGAATCTGAAGATGTTCATCAGCTTGTATTCTAATTGGTCCGGTGGTTGGAAGTGCATACGGGAGGCTGCCATTGAGCATCATAACCGTCCTCATTGCAGTAGCATTGCACGTTCTCCATTCGGAGCGCCACCAAATTGGACATGCATTTTGAATTAAGAGCGCAGTTCTATTCGATGCGGCAGAAGTGCCGCTTCACTCTCTTCCAAGGGACGTATCAGACCTCGTAATCCAAATCGTTGGAATAATTGACCCATCTCGCGTTGCGACCCCTCGGTTTCTCGCCTTCAGGATCGCCTTCAAGTTCCCGCCTCTGACACTCATTAGTTTTAGGCACCGGAATGAAGTTGGAGCATTCTAAGCGAATCGTCACGACGCTCTCCCAATATGATGGTGAAGTTCGCTCCCTCGGAAAAAAGCTTCCCGGAGGAATCCGGGGCAATCATCCACGAATTCGAATCTCATGACTCATGACATTCTGTATATTATAGAGTCGAGATTCCTTCCTGCATTCTAGATGAGATCAACAAGGATTATGAGGACGTTCATTTGTAGTACCGAGAGACTAGCTCGTAGGCTTTTGCGCCTCGTTCCAGGTCGGATCCCACATCACATCCGAATCGCCTTGCTTCGCTGATTCAGCCGACAGATAGTCGGGCGCTTGCGCGTCGATCAATTCTCGGGCAAACAAGCGTTATCGCAACGACGCGACGCCACTCGCATGCGAGATGGCATGGGTTCTATTCCGGCTGGCGGAAGCGATACCTGTTAGGTGATACAAAATACGTCAAAGTTTGACCGTAAGGTCCAGCACAAGAAAATACAATTTTATGTTTCGAGGTTTGGAGAGAGCGTGGCTCTGACGGGAGCCGAATTCCGAAGACGATTGCTCAT